>NC_142869.1:47442166-47594833 GCF_051225735.1 Oryctolagus cuniculus | reverse complement strand
ACTAACAGGGATGAAGTATTACATTGTACATCAACAGTCAGGACAAGGGCTGATCAAGTCATTTTTTCTCATAGTGTCCAAATGGTGGAGTTAGAATCATGCCAGGGGATTCCAATACAATCCCATCAAGGTGGTATGTACCAATGCCATCTCACTAGTCCAAGTGATCAATTTCAGTTCACAATTGATCACACTGATAGGTCTAAGAGTCAAAGGGATCACACAAACAAGACTAGTGTCTGCTAATACTGATAGAATCAAAAAGGGAGAGAACGATCCAACATGGGAAGCAGGATACACAGCAGACTCATAATGGCAGATGTCCTAAATAGCACTCTGGCCTTAGAATCAGCCCTTAAGGCATTGGGATCTGGCTGAAGAGCCCATGAGAATATTTTAGGCATGGAAAGCCAAGACACTCTAGAAACAAACAAACAAACAAACAAACACCTAAACCTAAATGAAAGATCTCTGCGAGTGAGATCCCAGTGGAAAGAACAGGGCCATCAAAGAAAGAGGTACCTTTCTCTGAAGGGAGGAGAGAACTTCCACTTCAACTACGACCCTGTGAGAATAAGATTGAAGTTGGCGAACTCAAAAGGCTTCCATAGCCTTGGCATCTCATGACTAGAGCCTAGGGAGATTACTGAAGCCATAAACAAGAGTGTCAAATTGTTAAGTCAACAACAGGAGTCACTGTGTACTTACTCCTCATGTGGGATCTGTCCTTAATGTGTTGTCCAATGTGAAGTAATGCTATAACTAGTACTGAAACAGTATCTTACACTTTGTGTTTCTGTGTGGGTGCAAACTGATGAAATCATTACTTAATATATACTAAATTGATCTTCTGTATATAAAGTTAATTGAAAATGAATCTTCATGTGAATGGAATGGGAGAGGGAGCGGGAGATGGGAGGGGTGCGAGTGGGAGGGAAGTTATGGGTGGCAGCCACTGTAATCCAAAAGCTGTACTTTGGAAATTTATATTTACTAAATAAAAGCTAAAAAAAATTTAGTAAAGAGAACATGATTATAGGTGTGCTCCTATTTACATAAATTGACCAGTTTTTCTATATGCATGCATTCCTCTTTTAAATTTTAGTGAAATTACATTGGGTCATGTATATAATATTTCTTCACCCTACATAATATTTATGTTTAATCCAAATATTTAGAAACAGTATGAGGAAGGAAAAACTTTGAATATTTTCTTATACTAATTGTTGTTTAGAGGCACATCTTTGATTTCACTGAAATTTTATGTTTCTATTCTCATATCTGTTAAGTCTACTGGTGTGAAGACACATTTAATTTTTCAATTATGTTGTGTAACTTCTTGAAATTATGATAGTATAATGGAACTGTATGTAATTGATTAAAGGCAAAGGAAGAAAAAAATCCTATTATTGTCATGTGGCATTGGAATGACATCCTTGACAGAGGTTTGCAAAGTATTAACTTTTTAATCAGATAAATAAATTACCTTGAATGTCAGCATATTAAAGACTGCTGGTTGACAAAAATAAATAGGCAGAAGAAAAAGTACACTGTGCTTTCTGTAGATTAATACTATTAAGGGTGAAAAATAATTCCTGGTGCTGTACACATTTCCACACGCATCATTGGTTTCTGTATCATATTTTATAATTAAATATCATGGGATCAGAGAATATACTTTTTATGTCCCAGAATCAGAAAAACACTGTTTGCATGTGGATCTATGTATTTGTAGTATTTAATAACGATAGATGAAATTTAAATATTATAGTAATCTTTGGTAATACCCTTTAGTAAAAGAATAATTTTAGCTTATTGCATAATTTGCTGTGATGCTCACAACCTTCTAACAAAGGCAGGAATAAATCCAGCCCTCTTCACTAATGAATCTATAGAGGTCATGGTGATTCCTCATCTCACCCCTATTTACCAGGGAAATGTGTAATTGAATGGCTGGGATTGGAGACTATGCATTAGGATTCCTGGTATATACATTCTTGTCTAAAATTATCTGCTTTCTCTTACACTACAAAATCATCAAGTTTTGACTCAAACTGCACAACATATGGAAGACACAGTACAAAATAATTTTGTTTTAAAATGCCACAAATTAACTTTATTTTAAAACCACTTTCATTCTATGTCATATCCTTAAGGAGCAGGAAGGATAGGTATTATTAGTTTTACTTTTTATTCTGATAATATTGAAGGTTAAAACAGTTTCTTAATGTTGTATGTCTGTTTTGAATATTGGAATTAGTGTTTTTCCAAATTTCTTGTTTGCTAGTTCATTAATTATGCAAGCATATTATGGTCATTTACTAATGGCAATGAAAAAAATTACAAAAAGATAATGTCAGGTTGACTATCATGGATAGAAACAGATACGTGTAGTCAAATCATAATAATTATAATAATGATAGAATGATAATCACATAATAATTATTGCTCATATAGCTCTAAACATGTTTAGGCACTTTTCTAAAAGCTTTGACCTATTAACTCATTTAATACCTTTCTAGAGATTAAAGTAAGGCACAGCAACTTGCTTGAATACAAAAGCTAGCAAATGCTAGGGAAAGGATTCATTCAGGCAACATTTTTACTTAATTGTTTCATTTATTTGAAAGAGAAAGTGTAAAACAGACAAACAGTGATCTTGTGTCACTGGTTCACTCTCTCCCGAGGCCTGAAACAGGTTGAATGAGATCAATGCCAGGACCCCGGAAATCCATTTCGGTGTCCCATATGTGTGGCAGGGAACCAACTACTTAAGTCATCACCAGCTGCCTCCCAGTGTGCTCAATAGCAGGAAGTGGGAACAGGCAGCAAAGTTTGGATTCAAATCCAGGCACTATGATATAGGGTGTGCTCATCCCAAAATGCATCTTAACTGCTGCACCAAATGCCCACCTCCATTCACATAAATGTACAATTTGGGACATGCTCAAGCTGACTTGCCCCAAATGGTAGAGTTAGAAACATACCAGGGGACTCCAATTTAATCCCATCAAGTTGGCATGTACCAATGCCATCTCACCAGTCCAAGTGATCAATTTCAGTTCACAATTGATCATAATGAAAGGACTAAGAGTCAAAGGAAGCACGTAAACAAGTTTAGTACCTGCTAATACTAACTGATAGAATAAATAAAGGGGAGAGTGATCCAACATAGGAAGCGAGATACTCAGCAGACTCATAGAATGGTGGATGTCCTAAACAGCACTCTGGCCTCAGAATAAGCCCTTAAGGCATGCGGATCCGGCTGAAAAGCCCATGAGAGTATTTCAGGCGTGGAAAGCCAAGACACTCTGGCAAAAAAAAAAAAAAAAAAAAAAAAAAAACAAAACAAAACAAAAAAAACAAACAAACACACACACAAAAAAACCCACCCTAAATGAAAGATCTCTGTGAGTGAGATCCCAGTGGAAAGCACAGGTCTTCAAAGAAGGAGGTACCTTTCTCTGAAGGGAGGAGAGAACCTCCACTTTGAATATGACCTTGTCTAAACAAGATAAGAGTCAGTGAACTCAAAAGGCTTCCATAGCCTTGGAAACTCATGACTGGTGCATAGGGAGATTACTGATGCCATAAACAGGAGTGTCAATTTGTAAAGTCAACAACAGGAGTCACTGTGCACTTACTCCTCATGTAGGATCTCTGTCCTTAATGTGCTGTACATTGAGACTTAATGCTATAATGAGTACTCAAACAGTATATTTCGCTTTGTGTTTCTATGGGGGTGCAAACTGTTGAAATCTTTACTTAATGTATACTAAACTGATCTTCTGAAAAAAAAAAAAAAAGAAGAAGAAATTATCAATTCCCAACTTGACTCTCACTGGGATTAAACATGACAATAGGTCTGATCTGATTTCGTCATCATTTAAAAAATCATCTATTATTTTTCACTGTATGTTTGTGTGGGAGCAAACTGTTGAAATCTTTACTTAATGTATGCTAAACTGATCTTCTGTATATAAAGAGAATCGAAAATGAATCCTCATGTGAATGGAAGGGGAGAGGGAGTGGGAAAGGGGAGGGATGCGGGTGGGAGAGACGATATGGGGGGGAAGCCATTGTAATCCATAAGCCGTACTTTGGAAATTTATATTCATTAAATAAAAGTTAAAAAAAATAGTGAAAAAAAAAAAAAGAAGAACGGGCCATCAAAAACAAAGGTACCTTTCTCTGAAGGGAGGAGAGAACTTCCACTTTGACTATGGCCTTGTCAAAATAAGATCAAATTCGGTGTGTTCAGAGGGCTTACATGGCCTTGGTAACTCATGACTAGGGCCTGGGGAGATTTTTGACACCTTAAACAAGAGTGTCAATTTGTTAAGTCAACAACAGGAGTCACTGTGCGCTTACTCCTCATGTAGGATCTCTGTCCTTATGGGTAGTTCAATGTGAATTAATGAAATGACTAGTGTTCAAACAGTAGTTGGCAATTTGTGTTCTGTGTGGGGGCAAACTGATGAAATCTTTACTTAATATGTACTAAATTGATCTTCTGTATATAAAGATAATCGAAAATGAATCTTGATGTGAATGGAATGGGAGAGGGAGCGGGAGATGGGAGGGTTGTGGGTAAGTGGGAAGATATGGGGGGGGGAGCCATTGCAATCCATAAACTGTATTTTGGAAATTTATATCTACTAAATAAAAGTTTTTTTTAAAAAAGAAAAAAATACATAGAATCTGCACTTCATAGGAGTATTCGTCTGCTGGATGAAGCTCCATGGGATCACACAAGTTTAACTTTAGTGAGTAATCAGTGGGACAAATATTTACATGGTTAGGAAAGGTAATGGCTTTTAAACAGTCAAGAAACAGATATATTAATATTTATAACAGTGAAAATTATAAAAATAAAAATATAGATTTAAGCAATGATGTACACATCAATCATTATTTCAGAATTGTTATCTATTTGTCTTTAATTTTGTTAGTCATAATGACATATTCAAAAGGTTAGCACCAGCTGAGGACTGTTAGAATTTTTAATCACCCTTTTTGGTTGTGTATAGAATTTTAAACATTGTATGTAGACTGTAATTCTTTGCTCATCAGCTTCAGTCATAGCTGTTCGACTTACTACTGTTTCAGTATGGTATTAGTGTCCCTATGTTACTTCTAAAACCCCTTTCTCAATTGGCAATTAAGTCTTCTTCATGTTATCTACTTATTAATTCTGAATATGCGAAATTCGATTCCACAATTATATCCTTTTATGAATATTATTAACAGGAGAATTGAATTAATAATTGCATGTGTATAAAAGAAACAATTGATAGAAAACTTTTTAAATGTCAAGTTCAAATGAATTTTAATATTTAGAATTTCATTACACTTATGAGAATCATGCTACCAAGGACCATAGTTTACTTTAAAAGGCTATATTCTCTGAATTTTAATGGATTCTTGTTTTTTTTCTAGTGAGAGAATGTCAGAAGACTGACTTCAGCTGACTACCAGTTAATGACACAATTTCTAATAAATCCTAACATGACATACTGTTTTGCAGGTACCTCATGCTCACCATGACAAAAACAAAACCAAATCAAAGCAAAACACACAAATGCAAGTTTATTTCGCATATGTAATTTCAATCTGCACTTTCTTAGAACTTTGTCTTTCTCTTGTGTTTGTACATTTCTCAAGCTAAAAAAGACTAATAATTTGGAAGTGGACAATTTCTTTGTGTCTTCAATATATGCATCTGAAAATGTCATTAGTTTTCCTCACTCTTAACTGATAGTTTTGTTGGTGGTAATTATTTTAAGCTTAAAATTATTTTCTTTCACTTTTAAATTTATAATTACATTTTCATTTTTATTATTTTTTGCTTACTTATGAAAAGACTATGCCTTATTAGTTCTCTCATATATTCTCATTGTTATACTTTCTTTTCTGAAGTTTCATAAATGATAGTTTTTTTCTCTGATGGCATTAGGTTCATATGCTTTCCTTTAAATCTAAATACTCATGTCTTCAGTTCAAATATTTTTTTTTCTTTTTATTTCACAATTTATGCCTCTAGATATTCTTGGTTCTTATTTTCTGGAGCAATTATTAGATAGTAAGTATGAAAGAATGTAATTTTTAATTAATTTAATTCTGACAAATTATGGTATGCTGCATTGCTGGCAATGTTAACTTTAGGGTGAGAGAAAAGAAGCTAGCAGACAGAATGAACCAACTTTAAATGTGCCAGGAGTAGTTGGTAGATGCACTGGAACACATGGTCTCACATTAGTGTCTTAGTTTCCTAGGCTGTCACAGCCAATTACTTTGAAATAATTGGCTTAAAATAGTAGAAATGTATTTTGCTTTTTTTCTGTAGGTCAGAACGCTCTGCTTTCTCTGAAGTTTCAAGATGTGAGTGCTTCTTTGCCTCTTCCAGGGTTTGCTGGCTCCAGGCATTACTTTGAGGCATAACTCCAATCTCAGCCTTAGTTTTTACATGGCTTCTCTCTGTGTCCCTCTATATGTTAAATCTCTCTCCTTTCTTATCATAGAGATTTCAGTCACTAAATGTAAAACCCACCCTACTCCAGGATGATCTCATTCTGCAATCCTTAATTACAGTTTTAAAAACCATGTTCCAAGAAAGGTCATTGTCACAGGTACTGAGTTAGGACTTAACTTCTGTTTTTCAAGGAAGGAATTCAGGTAACCGCATGCATACCCTGCATCCAGATAGGCAGATCACTCAAAATCTTGAGAAGTGCCCCAGTGTCAGCCCGAGGAACACCAGTGCCTTTGTCAGTGGTACAATCATTATAACTCCTATATTAGACCCATGAATTGATACCCCTAGTACTTTTTGTGTGGGTCTTTCAACAGCCTTTGGCAGTTTAATCACCTGTAATGTGCTATATTCTACTGAACACAGAAAAGGTCCTTTAAGGGTCTCCAAAAATTCACTTTTGCACATCATTCCACTAGCTGGTACCCAGCCCTATAAGCTCATGCTAACTTCTTAGCAGAATCTAAGCGCTAATTTTTCTAGATAGAAATACTTTCACATTTTGTTTAGGTTCCCCTTCCTGGTCCTGCATTCTACAATTCTGTAATGTAGAAAAATAATAGGATTTATCTTACCATTTTTCTACCATGCATAATTCTTGCCTGATATCCAGTTCCTTGGTATCATAAATATTGACTCTCTCAGTCAATCTTGGCTGAAATAAATTTTGTATTTTTAAGTATTTTACTGTAATAGAAAAAGACTGAAAATCAATGATATGATAATTAATTTCAGGAATGTAAGAAAATTATAAGAAATAAAAAATCTTTCCCAAAAAATAACTAGCAACATAAATAAGATAGTGATGTAAAGAAATGAAATAAACAAATGCTAAATAAATAAAGCCAAAAGTTAGTACTTTACAATCTATAACAGAATGTATAAATAACATAATAAAGTTCTTATATGGCAATGGCAAATGAAACATAATTTTTAGATCTGAAATTTCTGAAAAATTAACAGAAAAATGAATTAATTCTACAATTGAAATTATACATAAATATTATGAAACTACAGAAAAAGAAGTCTCTCAAACACAGAAATAAGAAGAAAATGAGACTATGATATCTCCTACAGCTGCTCAATCAGTGCTTTAAAACTTCCCTTTAAAGACATCTCTAGGGCAGAGATTGTGGTGCAGGGGATTAAGCCGCCGCATGTGACATCCACGGCCTCTATTGGAGTGCCTGGGTTCTAGTTCCTCCTCTGGTTATGACCCAGCTTCCTGCTAATGCACACCCAGCAAGGCAAGAGATGAGGACTCAAATAGTTGGGTCCCAGCACCCATGTGAAACCCAGAAGAAATTCTTGTAGCTGTCTGTGGCCTGATCCAGCCCTGGCTGTTGTAATGCATTTCGGCAGTGGACCAGAAGATGGAAAACCTCTCTCTTATCTCTCTTTCTGGGTGTGATTTTGTGTGTATGACTTTTCCTTTTAAACAACTAATAAATAATCATTGTTTAAAAAGACATCTCCAGGCTTAAATGCCTCTTTTGCAAATGGCATACAAAGAAATTTCAGGACTAAAAATCACGTATCTTTCTAAAAATTAGTTCATTCAACATTTTTGATTAATATATAATACTTGTACATTTTAATGGGGTACAATGCAATATTGCAAGCATGTATTACCATGTGAACTTGTCAACTAGTTTTCCACTTGCTTATCTTTTCTTTGTGTTTAAAGCCTACCAGTCCCTATTGTCTAGTGTTTCATTAAGTACACAGCAGATAATTGTGAACTATACATGATTTGAACTTAGAACAATGATGATTATAGACTCAAAGAGTGATGTGAGGAAGGAAAGAAGATTGGAAAATGGGTACCAAAACATACTCAGATAGAGGTAATAATACTGTGACTACAGTCCACAGTAACAAACTACATAATGTGAAAAAAGCTGGAAGAGAGGATGAGGAAGAATCCAATACAAAAAATAAAACTTGATTTTTATGAACTCTTTCAAGGATTAAAAGGAAACTTGCCTCTCCTAAGTTTTTAGTGAGTTTAATAATTGGGAATGAAGTTTAAATCCTTATCCAATAGATGTACATAGTTTAACAATATAATAATGTGTAAAAAAGATAATATATTATAATTAATTTGGCTTTATTTCAGAAATACAAGATTGATTTTGCTTTAAAATATCAAGCATTATGGTCCAACATTAAAAAATTGAACAATGTTTACATTTATTGATTTTTATTTACTTGAAAGACAGACAGATATGGAGTGTTCTTTTATCCAGCAATTCACTTCCCAAATGCTTGGAACAAGTGAAGCTGAGCCTTCTTGACATCAGAAATCCGGAACTCATTCCAGAGTTGCAGGGACTCAAGTACTTGAGTCATCACCTATTGACTCTCTGGGTGCTTCTTTTTCTCTCTCTCTCTCTTTCTCTGTAAGGCAGTAATAGAGGGAGAGAAAAAGAGAGAGGGAGAGAATATTCTATTCACTGGTTTACTCCCCAAATGGCCACACAGCTGAGGTTGGGCCAGGTTGAAGCCAGGAGCCAAAAACTTCATTGGGGTATTCAGTGTGGATGCCAGGAATTCAAGTGCTTGACCCATAATCTGCTACTTCCTGGAAACAGCTGGGATTCCAAATGCTGGCATGGTAAGTGTCAGTTTAGCCCACTGCACCACAATGCTGGCCATTAGCCCCTGCTGTTGTAGGCATTTGGGAAGTAAACTGGTATAAAGGTGGGATCTCTGTTTGACTTATCTCTCTTTTTCAAATAAACAACCTTTTGTAGCTCAGGAACTTTATATAAACTGGAAGTCAGTGGTGAAATCATGGTGGTGGTTAGAAAATATTTGAAATGTTCCTCCCTATTTTTTTCCTTTATTTTTTTTAGTAAAAAGAAAATACATCATCAAATATGAAGTTTAACATGTAAAAAGCAAAATAACCTTAGTATAGTGGGAATATACACAAGAGATATAAATAATAATTTAATGAAAAAGTGACAATTTCACCTCTAAACAGTAAATTTTGAAGTAATCACAGATCATTAAAACTATAGTATTATAACATTCTTTCCTTAAAAAATAAAATTTGAAAAGCAGAGTTACACACAGAGAGAGATGGACACTTTGCTTCCAATTTTTGGGCTATTGTGAACAATGCTGCTATTAATATAATGGTGCAGGTACCTCTTTGATACATTGAATATCATTACGTTCTTAGAATTATGTCTGCAAATCACATTGAACCTTTTAAACTAATTAAATTTTAAAAATCAAAAAGGAAAAAATATTTGAAATCTAGCAATAAGAAAGCATTTATATTTTGAAGACTATAACTGAAGTAATACTTGGAGGGAAATTTGGAGCTTTCAATAAATACCTCAAAAAGATAAAAATTGAACATTAATATTTAAATGTTTATTTCATGAAGCCAGAGAAAAATAACAACTTAAATATAAAGAATATCATCCTTTTAACTTCTTTTCAATATTTCATAATGGATGGCTTCCAAATTTCACAAAAAGCATAAACTTTCAATTATTCTGAAAACTAGTTCTATGGTTAAGATATTAGATGTGAATTTATTGTTCAGTCTAAAATCTATTACAAAAAATGACAAGTTTAAAAGACATGGTTTATGAAATGAAGAATAATAAGAAGTGTGTTTATTTACACAAAAAGAATTGGGAGGAATGCATACAATGATCACAAAATAAAAGTTATTTCAAACAAAGAAACAATTAGAAACTATTTCAACAAAAGAAACAATTAGAGCCAGGTGTTTTACCTAACAGTTAAAATGCTGTTTGGGACCAACAACCCATATCAGAGCGCCTGGGTTGTAGTCCCAGCTCTGCTCTGGATTTCAGAGTCCTGTTAGTGTGCACCCTGGGCAGTAGCAGGTGGCTGGGTCCCTAATACCCAAATGGAAAACCTGGATTGGTTTCTTGGTTCTTGGTTTCATCCTGGTCAACCTCCAAGCTTTTGCAGGCATTTGGCAAGTGAACCAAAGAATAGAAATGTTCTCTCTCTCTCTGTATCCCTCTTTCTCTACATGTTAAGTAATTAAAAATAAGTAAATACATTTTTAAAAATGTGAATTTGTTAAAATTAAAATGAGGGAAACAATTTGAATGTTTCCTTATTTATTTAGTATCCATAATTATCGCAAAATATGGACATTTCAGTGAGTGATTATATTTACTTGAAGTATAGGTTTTTGCTATATATTTCCAATAACTCATCAATATCTTACTTTGAGTTATGTGATTACCAGTTTCTTTGATTTTTTTCCTATGGCATTTTCCATGCTATTATTATCATATACATTAGCAATTTTAAAATAAAATTCCACTGAGGACATATTAATTATCAGTTATGTATATTTTCTTAATTCTCTTAAGAACGATGGACAGAGATAATGTTCATACATTGTTTATCAGATGTAAAAAAGGAATTTTCTATGGAAATGTTAAGAAATATTGATTCAATTATTATTCAGGCTAACTTTTTCCTCCATCTATAGTTTTTCATTAATTTCTAAATAATTGGTAAAAGATAAAAAAATCCTGTAATAAGTTGTGAAAGGAGTAAAATGTTATCATTTGAAGACATTCTAAAAGTTGCTCATTAAGTAAGGTAGGTGCATTCCCAAATGCCATTTATGAAAAGGAGATATACAGAAATGTGTTAGGAATACAGTTGACATACATTGTCTCAAATTGTTGGTAGTAAACTTTAATAACACGTGGACACAGATTTGAAGTGAAATCAAAAAAGAAAATGTTAATATATATAAAATATTTTATCAGTCAATAATGCACCTTAGCAAATGAACCAAATATATTTATTTCAGAATTTACTGAGTTGAATATTTGTGATTTAAATATATTTACTTTTAAAATAATTTTAATTATACCCTGGACTATATAATTGGAGCTTATGAATTATTTCATTATATTTTATAATGATTTATTAGTATTCTTTGAAAGGCAGTTACTGAGAGAAAACTAGACGTGAGAGAATGAGAGAAAGAAAGAAATCTTACATATGCTGGCTTGCTCCCCAAATCACCTTAGGCGGCTTGGGCAAAGCTGAAACCAAGAGCCTGGAGCTCCATCAGGTTCTTAAGTGGGTGTCAGGGGCCTTTTCAGGCACCTTAGCAGGGAGCTCAATTGGTGATCCTATTTGGGATATTGTCACTACCACTTGGGGCTTAACATGCTGGGCCCCTGAAGCTTGTTAATATTTTAAAAACACATGTATATAATTTAAAAACTGAAATGTCTCTTCATATTGTTCCATCCTAAACTTGTCAGAATTCTAAAATACATTGTTATACACATTATTCTTTACACAATGACACTTCAAGCATGGTTTTTCAAAACAAAAAAAGCATTAAACATTACTATAACTTGGAATTACAGTTTCATTCTTTGCAACTTCAAAATGTACTCTGAAGTTTGGAACGATTTGGAAAGCCTTGTGAACATTATATCTTTTTTACATAGTTCAACTGTTTTAAAATACTTACTAATGGGTTTGGAACCAAGCGTCAACAAACACAAAGTGCAAATTAAGTCTTATCATTAATAGGAGTAAATATCCACAAATCTGAACAGAAAGGCTCCTTATATTCTAAACTTTGAAGTTTATATGAGAAATAAATTAACCATAAAATTAGAGTGCAGGCAGCTTTCTGAAGAAAAAGTCTTAAAGGTATTCTAAAATACTTTAAAGGCAATATTTTCTTAACGAATTTAGGCAGACACATATGTTGAATGATGCAAATTGAAAATTGGCAAGATTTAGATTCCCATTAAAATTAACCTTTGCTTATGTCGCTCCCCCTCTTCGTGGAGGAACGACACAGGACCCTGCGCTGTTCTTTCCTGTTCTTTCGTCTGCTCGGCCCTCCCCGGGTTTGCTGCTGGTTCTTCCCGGGTTGGCTACTGTCCCTTCCACCTCCGTGGAAGGGCAGTTCCCCCTGGCCGCATTCCCCACTTCCGCAGGGGAGCGGCACACCGCCGGCCGGCTCTCTGGGGGCTGCACGGGTTCCCTTAGATGTTCCCCATAGATGTTCCTCGTGCATGCCGTCTCTCTCCTCCCTTATAGTCCTCTTCTGCCAATCCTAACTCGGCTGCCCACACGCCGAGTACGCTGCTCTCCAATCAGGAGCAAGTCCTACAGTTTATTGGTTGAACTGGAGGCAGCTGGGTAGAAGCTGTTTTCTCCTCTCCCAGCGCCATATTGTAGGAGAGCAGATGCATAGAATAAGTCTTAATTCCAGCAACTTAGTCTAGTCCGAGCTGCTCCCCACAGAGGAGAGCAGATGCATAGAATAAGTCTTAATTCCAGTAACTTAGCCTAGTCCGAGCTGCTCCCCACAGATCCCCCTTTCTTTTTATTTTTTTGGCGTTGATACGCGCCTGTCTTCGGTGTCCCGCAGCACACACTCTGCTCTACTTGCTAGAGTTGCCACAGGTTCTTACAAGTCCTATCAATCAGGAAAACCGAATCCGGGTCCTCTCTTCGCCATGTTGTGAGGAGGTTTTTAGGCGCTGATGCGTGCCTGTGTTCGGTGCCCTGCAGCGCATGCTCTGCTCTGCCTGCAGGGGACTTACAAGACCTATCAGGCAAACCGAATCCAAGCCTTCTCATTGCCTTATTGTGGGGGAGACTTATTAGTGTTGGTTCGTGCCTATCTTCGGTGACCTGCAGCTCATACTCTGGTCGAGCTTTGCTGGCGCTTACCGCCTTAAATCAGGCAGACCGAATCCAAGCCTCCTAATTGTTGCATTGTGGGGAAGCTTTACTGATGTTAATTCGTGCCTGTCTTCGGTGACCTGCGGCTAGCCGCCCAGGTGCTCATCGCCTCACTAATCGGGCAGACCGAATCCAAGCCTTCTAATTGGCATGTTGAGGGGAGGCCTTTCTATTTCTCTATTTCTCTATCTCCGGGCATTCCTATTTCTCCCATTTTACTTCTATCTTCCAGCATTCCTATTTCTCTCACTTTACTTCTAAAACTTCTGTTTCTCTTATCCCTGCGGCTTTCCGGCGCCCGCCCCGAGACTGCTTCTCGGCGGCTTCCCGGCTCTGAGCCGCTTCAGCCCGCGCTTCTCCGATCTGCGCGGCTTCCCGGCTTTGCGCGGCTTCCCGGCGCCTCGCCCCGCGGCAGCTTCACGGCTCTGCGCGGCTTCCCGGCGCCTCGCCCCGCCGGCGGGTTCCCGGCTCTGCGCGCACGCTCCGCGGTCTCCACGCACTTCGCGCCCGCACCACGGCCTCGCGCCAGCCCCGGCGTTCCCCATCTATTCACGCCCCGTGCTCTCTCTGCACGCGGCGGCTTCCGCGAATGTTTCCGCCACCACCGGCATTCAGTCCAAGTTCCCCGGACTAACCTGGCAAATTCCAACCTGGCGGCCCACGTCTCTGCCTCTGGTTCCAGATCTTCGCCTCTTGCTCCCCGGGGTGACTTGAAGAATTCCAAGGTGGCTTAAGTCTTCGCCTCGGCCTGCACTCGCGGCTTCATCCTCCCTAACATTTTTCTCTACCCGGTACGTTTCCCTAAGTTTTCTTCCAACAATATTCCTCTCATTTCTCCTGGCTTCTCCCCACAGTCCGTATCCGAGTCCAAGCCTCCTCCAGGTTTCACTTTCGCTTTCAATCTCCTAGCTTCCCCGCCATAGTCCGCATCCGAGTCTATGAAAGCTTTCACTTTCGCTTTCAATCCTAACTTCTTTCCCACAGTCCATATCCGAGTCTATGCCTAGGCTTTCAATAGCTTCTTCTGGCACCTTTCTCGTCCGGCTTTCCCCTAGGCTCTTCGCTAGTCTCTCTCTCCGGTATTTTCCTGCTTCTTGCCGTTTCTTCCCTCCTAGGTTTCCTATCCGTCCTAGGTTTCCTATCCGAGCTAGGTTTCCTATCCGAGTCACGTTTCCTATCCGAGTCACGGCACCATTATGTCGCTCCCCCTCTTCGTGGAGGAACGACACAGGACCCTGCGCTGTTCTTTCCTGTTCTTTCGTCTGCTCGGCCCTCCCCGGGTTTGCTGCTGGTTCTTCCCGGGTTGGCTACTGTCCCTTCCACCTCCGTGGAAGGGCAGTTCCCCCTGGCCGCATTCCCCACTTCCGCAGGGGAGCGGCACACCGCCGGCCGGCTCTCTGGGGGCTGCACGGGTTCCCTTAGATGTTCCCCATAGATGTTCCTCGTGCATGCCGTCTCTCTCCTCCCTTATAGTCCTCTTCTGCCAATCCTAACTCGGCTGCCCACACGCCGAGTACGCTGCTCTCCAATCAGGAGCAAGTCCTACAGTTTATTGGTTGAACTGGAGGCAGCTGGGTAGAAGCTGTTTTCTCCTCTCCCAGCGCCATATTGTAGGAGAGCAGATGCATAGAATAAGTCTTAATTCCAGCAACTTAGTCTAGTCCGAGCTGCTCCCCACAGAGGAGAGCAGATGCATAGAATAAGTCTTAATTCCAGTAACTTAGCCTAGTCCGAGCTGCTCCCCACAGCTTAAATCTGTTGGAGAGCGGTTGGCCTTGATGTAAGCTTCTGCTACACTATAATTATTGAAACAGATAAGATGTTCCCTAGCCTCCCTGCTCCCTTAAGCCTAGCTGTTCACAGAAGACTCAACAAAATGATTACCACAGTCATGATTCCTTCCCCAGAGATGAGGAGAACAATTATTTTGTGGAAATCTGAAGGACTACAAAGAACAGATTAAAAGTGGAGACAAATGAGGATGTTTAAAGTTATATTTTTTAATCACAAGGAATTTGTATTGGTTTTTATAAAGCCCTCTTTTTAAGCTTTCAATTTTTAGATAAATATGTATAAGAATATATGTTTGGATAGCTTTTCTATAACATAATCAGAAACAAGGGAAATGTCTTAAATACATGGACACTAATCCTTTTTGGGGTGACAATATATAAACAGGAATCTTTTAAATATAAGCCATGAAGCAGTCTCATCAAGATTTGGCTACATAATATGAGACCATGTTGTGAGAGTCTAATCATGTTAAACATGTTAATGCCTAACTTAACCTAGCACTATTAAAATTTACAAAATATTGAAATTTCTTCTGTATTTTAATTTTATCTAAGAAAGCAAGACATATTTTATAAATCCAAACAAGATGTTGCTAGATGTCCAGTTCTCTAATGAATTCGAACCACTTAGCTTAACAATGTACCACTTTTTAAACCTGTTTTATTAATGAATTTTCAACTGAACAACTCAGACAAGGTTTTGCTTTGTTTTGTTTAACATTTTTGTTTTGTCGAAAAGAAAAGTTTATTTTGGTGCAATACTATTTTGAGATATATGCATAGTCTTTTCTTTTTCTTTTTTTCCCAAAGAAACCATTGAAGAATCAAAGATGGATGTCTTTTACTTAGATTGAGTTACTCAAAGAGGATTCAGTTAAATTCATTTATATAAAGTTCCTCTTTTAATATGTTGATATTTATTTCAAAAACAAAATGGTCACTATTCAGATTCCTATTTAAAATAATGTTTAATTATTTTTATTGATCTCTAGCCTATATTTCCTAACGTCTTTTCTTTAGAAACCCTACAGATGAAAAATGTAAAGTATACATATTTAAATATTCTAGACACATTTAAATTGGTAAAAATAATACTCATATAATCAGATTGTTTTTTCTATCATCAAGCTCAGATGGAATTAAACCTATTCCCATGTCCTAGCTCCTTTATTTTAGCTCAAATATTTGTTTCTACATCTATAGAGAGATCCTAAGTGATTTATGGTGTGTTACACATTTTTAAATGTGAAGCACAGATTTTCAAACAGTTTATATTCGTCTGTAGTTATCATTTAGGCTTAAACCTATGTTTGATATTTTCCACCATACTTTATATACTGATACACTTAATTTCAGATTGTTCACTTTAGCTTTTGTGTAATTTTCATTGTTCTAACATTTCTCCTTTTTGTATGATATTAAGCTACAACTATTTGTTGCCAGAACAGAATCTAGTGTAAAGATTCATAACAGCTGTATCTCTAGATTCATCCACATGTGGGAGAACTGTTGTTTTTCTGAGAAAATTCATTAGAGCTCTAGCTGTTGGCTTCTCAGCTCTCCTATCATTGCTAAATTGCATTCCACTGAGACCTGGGCCAAGAGCTCCTGTTGCTCCACATCTGCAATTGTAATCTTTGGCCAACGGAAGGGTGTAAATTGCTGTATTCTTGTTGCTTTGATTTGCTTTTCCATGGTTACAAGAGAGATTGAGTATCTCTCCCTGTAGACACTAGCCATTTTGGTTTCTTCATCTACAAGTTGCCTAATCACATCTTTAACCAAATTTTACTTTGTTATGACAGATTGCCTGTCTTTTGCGTTCTCCATATAGCAGAGATCATGAACATAACTGATCCTTCGAAACTTAGAAGGTTTATGGGATAACATTTTATAGTGAGATGTGAGAGAAAAATTGAAGCCATATTCCTGTTTTTGCACAAGCTGTGGACAGATGTATGGGCTTTGGCTGAGTTAAACTCTTTTCCTCCAGTTGTTTTCTTACAAGTCATAATTTTGGGGATGCCATATACAATATAGCTATCATCAGTGGTTTCCTGTAAAAAATTTTTGTGAATGACTGCCAACTCACAACACAAATGAGATGATATGGTGGTGGCCTTGCCTGTCATTCCTCCAGTCCAATTCTTCTTATTAACACCATTATACTTAAATATATCAATAGTATCTTCTCTCCTGACCAAAACATGGTTAAAAAATTGAGTCTTTTTGCTTTATAGACTTTTTTGGATTCATGTATGTATTTGTTTAAGGTTTATTGTATTACAATATGTTCTCCAGTCTGTTTTATCTTTACTTCTTTTATTGGTGATGCTTTTAAATTAATCAGTGTTTGGCATTTTAATTAAGATATAGCAATATTTTATTTTTAATTTTGATTATGCAAAACACCTCTTATTTACACTGACTTTATAAAAATGCTCTCCTAAATTTTCATTAAAATGGTTCAAAGTTTTGATGTCATAGTCATGTATTTTTAAAAAGTTACCTATATAACATTTAATTAATTCAATTAGTAAAATGTTATATTTTTCCAAGCAGGTCATATACATACTTATTTGACACAAAGTTAGACATTTTAGTTATGTTTTTTACATATGACACATCTTAATTTGAAGGTCTATTTACTGATGTTATGTAGAACATATTTTCATTGATTAAAACTATTTATAAAAGAGGGTTTCAAATAGTTTATGGAAAATGAAATAAAAAGATAATTACATTTTCTGTGAAGTTTTTGAATACTTATAACATCCAGTAAACTTACTTACATTATTAAAGTGATTTGTTTACAATCATTGGAAATTTATAATATTTATACATATGACAGTTTATTTTTAAGCTTAGAGTCATCTTCTAAATTTTCACTTTTTACTCTGTCACCTTGGAACTTCAATGCTCTGATGCACACAGAAACAAATACTTAGAACCTTGTATCTTTTACAATATTAAAGATAATATGTTTTGGTTAGATAATCTTGTTCAAGAGTTAATTTCCTTTCTAGTCTTAAGAAGTACCATTTAGTTGTGAGAATCAAATATTGATAGCAATACATTTCAATTAAAGTATAATTTTTTTTAACTTGTATTTAATGAATATAAATTTCCAAAGTACAGCTTATGGATTACAATGGCTTACCCCACCATAACTTCCCTCCCACCCACAACCATCCCCTTTCCCGCTCTATCTCCCCTTCCATTCACATCAAGATTCATTTTCAATTCTCTTTATATACAGAAGATCAGTTTAGTATATATTAAGTAAAGATTTCAACAGTTTGCACCCACATAGAAACACAAAGTGAAAAATACTGTTTGAGTACTAGTTTTACTGTTAATTCACATAGTACAACACATTAAGGATAGAGATCCTACATGAGAGTAAGTGCACAGTGACTCCTGTTGTTGACTTAAAAAATTGACACTCTTGTTGATGGCATCAGTAATCACCCTAGGCTCTTGTCATGAGTTGCCAAGGGTATGGAGGCCTTTTGAGTTTACCAACTCTGATCATATTTAGACAAGGTCACAGTCAAAGCAGAAGTTCTCTCCTCCCTTCAGAGAAAGGTACCTCCTTCTTTGATGACCTGTTCTTTTCACTGGGATCTCACGAGTGGAGATCTTTCATTTAGGTAATTTTCTTTTTGACAGAGTGTCTTGGCTTTCCATGCCTGAAAGACTCTAATGGGCTTTTCAGCCAGATCTGATTGCCTTAAGGGATGATTCTGAGGCCAGAGTGCTGTTTAGGACGTCCTTCATTCTAAGTCCGCTGTGTATCCTGCTTCCCATGTTGGATCGTTCTCTCCCTTTTTTATTCTATCAGTTAGTATTTTCAGACACTAGTCTTATTTATGTGATCCCTTTGACTCTAAGTCCTATCATTATGATCAATTGTGAACAGAAATTGATCACTTGGACTAGTGAGATGGCATTGGTACATGCCACCTTGATGGGATTGAATTGGAATCCACTGGTATGTTTCTAACTCTACCGTTTGGGGCTAGTCAGCTTGAGCATGCCCCAAATTGTACATCTCTTATCTCTCTTATTCCCACTCTTATACTTAACAGGGATCATTTTTTCAGTTAAGTATCAACACTTAAGAATAACTGTGTATTAATTACAGAATTCAAACAATGGTATTAAGTAAAACAAACAAAAAATATATTAGGAGGGATAAAGTATTACGTTGTTCATCAACAGTCAGGGCAAGGGCTGATCAAGTCATGGTTTCTTATAGTGTCCATTTCAGTTCAACAGGTTTCTTTTTTGGTTCACAGTTAGTTGCAACAATCAGGGAGAACATATGATATTTGCCCCTTTGAGACTGGCTTAATTCACTCAGCATGATGTTTTCCAGATTCCTCCATTTTGTTGCAAATGACCGGATTTCATTGTTGTTGACCGCTGTATAGTATTCTATAGAGTACATATCCCATAATTTCTTTATCCAGTCTACCGTTGATGGGCATTTAGGTTGATTCCAGGTCTTAGCTCTTGTGAACTGAGCTGCAATAAACATTAAGGTGCAGATTGCTTTTTTGTTTGCCAATTTAAATTCCTTTGGGTAAATTCCAAGGAGTGGGATGGCTGGGTTGTATGGTAGGGTTATATTCAGGTTTCTGAGGAACCTCCAGACTGACTTCCATAGTTGCTTTACCAGTTCACATTCCCACCAACAGTGGATTAGTGTCCCTTTTTACCTGCATCCTCACCAGCATCTATTGTTGGCAGGTTTCTGAATGTAAGCCATTTTAACTGGGGTGAGGTGAAACCTCATTGTGGTTTTGATTTGCATTTCCCTGATTGCTAGTGATCTTGAACATTTTTTCATGTGCCTGTTGGCCCTTTGGATTTGTTCTTTTGAAAAATGTCTATTGAGGTCCTTGGGTCATCTCTTAAGTGGGTTGTTAGTTTTGTTGTGGAGTTTCTTGATCTCTTTGTAGATTCTGGTTATTAATCCTTTATCTGTATCATAGTTTGCAAATATTTTTCCCATTCTGTCGGCTGCCTCTTCACTTGTCTGACTGTTTCTTTTGTAGTACAGAAATTTCTCAATTTGATGCAATCCCAAATGTTAATTTAGGCTTTGACTGCCTGCGCCTCTAGGGTCTTTTCCAGGAAGTCTTTGCCGGTGCCAATATCTTGCAAGGTTTCTCCAATGTTCTCTAACAATTTGATGGTGTCAGGTCGTACATTTAGATCTTTAATCCCTGCTGAGTGGATTTTTGTATAAGGTGTAAGGTAGGGGTCTTGCTTCATGCTTCTGCATGTGGAGATCCAGTTTTCCCAACACAATTTATTGAATAGACTGTCCTTGCTCCAGGAATTGGTTTTAGATCCTTGATCAACTATAAGTTGGCTGTAGATGTTTGGGTTGATTTCTGGTGTTTCAATTCTGTTCCATTGGTCTATCCATCTGTGTCTGTACCAGTACCATGCCAAGATGGCGGAATAGTGAGGGCGCGCACAGATAGTCCAGGAAAAGATAGTTCAATAAAAGTGGAGTTACTGAAGTCTCAGGAAAAGGCTTGGGAAAAAATTACAGAGAAAATTTTTCCGGATCTAGTGGATGTGACACAGAAGACCTACGGGGAGTGCAAGGACGCCCACAGCGCGGAAGCCCAGGTGCAGAAGCCGAGACGTGGATGCCGAGGCACAGAAGCCGAGCCACAGAGTCTGCGCGCCATCGCTGGAAGGGGAGGTGAGACAAAAAGCTCAGTAACCCAAGTCATTGGCGGGGAAAGGCAGAAAGAGCCTAGAGGGCCAAAGCAGAGTGCAGGACTGGAAGAGGAACAAACAGGACTAGAACCCAGTGCACATATGGGATGTTGGCACCGCAAGGTGGAGGATTAACCTAGTGCACCACGGCACCAGCCCCTCCCACTGTTATATTTAACAGGGATCACTTTTCAGTTAAATAAGAATAATTGTGTGTTAATAGAAGAGTTCAACCAATGGCATTAAGTAGAACAAAAAAAATACTAAAAAGAATAAAGTATTAAGTTGTTCCTCAACAACCAGGACAAGGGCTGATCAAGTCATTGTTTCTCATAGTGTCCATTTCAATTCACATATTTCCTTTTAACTGCTCAGGTAGTTGTCACTAATCAGGGAGAACATATGATATTTGTCCCTTTGGGACTGGCTTATTTCACTCAGCATGATGTTTTCCAGATTCCTCCATTTTTTGCAATTGCAATCCCATCAAGGTGATATGCACCAATGCTATCTCATTAGTCAAAGTAATCAGTTTCAGTTCATAATTGATCATAATGATAGGATTAAGAGTCAAATGATCACATAAACAAGACTAGTGTCTGCTAATACTAACTGAAGAACTAAAGAAGAGAGAAAAATACAACATGTGAAGTGGGGTATACAGCAGACTCATAGAATAGCAGATGTCCTAAACAACACTCTAGCCTCAGAATCAAACCTTAAGGCATTTGAATCTGGCTAAAAAGCCCATGAGAGTATTTCAGGCATGGAAAGCCAAGACACTCTGGCAAAAAAAAAAATAAAATAAAATAAAACCTAAATGAAAGATCTCTATGAGTGCGATCCCAGTGGAAAGAATGGGACATCAAAGGAGGTACTTTTCTCTGAAGGGAGGAGAGAACTTCCACTTTGGCTATGACCTTGTCTAAATAATATCAGAGTTTGTGAACTCAACAGGCTTCCATAGCCTTGGCAGCTCATGACAAGAGCCTTGGATGATTACTGACGTCATAAATACAAGTGTCAATTGTTAAATCAACAACAGTAGTCACTATGCACTTACTCCTTATGTAGGATCTCTATCCTTAATGTGTTGTACTATGTGAATTAACGGTACAACCAGTACTCAGATAGTACTTTGTACTTTGTGTTTCTGTGTGGGTGCAATCTGTTACTTAGTATGTACTAAACTGATCTTCTGTATATAAAGATAATTAAAAATGAATTTCAATGAAGAATGAGATGGGAGAGGGATTGGGAGATGGGATGGTTGCATGTGGCAGGGTGGTTATGGGGGGGAAAAGCCACTATAATCCAAAAGTTGTACTTTGGAAATTTATCTTTATTAAATAAAAGTTAAAAAACAAGAATTCAAACAGAAACCAAAATATGAATGAAATAAAAATCAGGATGTCTCTCAGTTACATATGTAGATGAATAAAATATTAATATGTATCAGCAAATTCAATATATAAATATATTAATTAAATCATGCTTCTCAAAAAGCATATTCTAGAAATATTAGAATGATAGTTTTTAGTGCTGAATTGCAACTTCTACAAATTACTTTTTATAAAGAAAACTCCTGCTTCTTTTTGTTAATGTAGTGTGCCCTTTAGCACACAATTTATCAGTAATCTTTTATCCAGAGTTAATTTAATTTTCATTATCAAGAAAAAATGTTGAAATTCTTGGGACCAAGAGTATCATATTTCAGATTTTGAAATATTTTCTTTTTCTTTTTCCTGGCAGAGTTAGATAGTGAGAGAGAGAGGGAGAGAGAGAGTTATAGACAGTGAAAGAGAGACAGAGAGAAAGGTCTTCCTTCTGTTGGCTCACTCCCCTAATGGCTGCTACGGCTGGTGTTGCGGTGATCCGAAGGCAGGAACTGGGTACTTCATTATTATTATCCTTATTATCATTGGTAGGTTTCACAACTAAAGCCCATGCGGGTGCAGGGACCCAAGCACCTGGGCCATCCTCCGCTGCATTCCACAGCAGAGAGCTAGACTGGAAGAGGAGCAACTGAGACTAATACCTGGCACCCCAACCAGGACTAAAACCCAGGGTGCCGGCGCCTCAGGCGGCAGATTAACCAAGTGAGCCATGGCGCTGGCCTGGAATATTTTCATATGCATAATGAGATGTATTGATTTTAGGGACAAGACATGTCAATTTTTTTAACTTTTATTTAGTAAATATAAATTTCAAAGTACAGTTTATGGATTACAATGGCTCCCCCCCCCATAACTTCCCTCCCACTTGCACCCCTCCCATCTCCTGCTCCCTCTCCCATTCCATTCACATCAAGATTCATTTTCAATTCTCTTTATATACAGAAGATCGATTTAGTATATATTAAATAAAGATGTTATCAGTTTGCACCCACACAGAAACACAAAGTGTAAAATACTGTTTCAGTACTAGTTATAGCATTACTTCACATTGGGCAACACACTAAGGACAGATCCCACATGAGAAGTAAGTACACAGTGACTCCTGTTGTTGACTTAACAATTTGACACTCTTGTTTATGGCATCAGTAATCTCCTTAGGCTCTAGTCATGAGTTGCCAAGGCTATGGAAAACTTTATATGCATCTTATAATATTCAAATATAAATTTTGTATGATTATATTTAATGCATCTGTGTTTTTTAAGATTTTTAAACATCGAATTGTCAAGTTAATTTATTTATTTTCTTTTGAATGGCGGAGAAAGAGAAATAGAGACAAATCTACAGAGATCTTCCATCTACTGATTCACTAACCAAATGTTTACAACAGCTGGGATTGGGACAGGTTGAGGCCAGGAGCTAGAACTCAATCTGGAAGTCCCTTGTGGGTGGCACTGTCTCAAATACTGGCATTAGAAGCAAATCTGATACTTGAATCCAGGCGCTCAGTTATGGAATGCAGGTATCCCCAATGGCATTTTAATCACTGTGCCAATTCTCCACCCCTGCATCTGCATTTTGACTGTTATCTGTCTCCTGAGGTTAGATGTGAAATTTTCCACAAATTTTGAATTTCAGAAACTTGGATTAAGACTGTTCGATTACATTAAACAATACCAGTTACAGATTATATAAAAATTATCTTTAAATTTTTTAAGCTTATTTACAGTGGACAGGGATACAATAAATACAATTATTGTTAATTTTTTTTCAGATTTTCATTGTTTTGGATTACCAAAATAAATAAAAAGGCAAGTAAATAATTTCAGAAATTATCGCTTTCTGATTACATGATTACTTTGAAGATGTTCATTTTGCAGACATAAGCAACATTGAGCTATATTTGTTAATACTTTAAAACTATGACAAAAAACAGCCAAATCAATGGAATAAAATGAACATAAATATGAGGACCTCAAATTAATTATCTAAAATGGCTTTTTCTATAATGTTCAGAAAATGTATGAACTTGCGGAACCATGTGTGTTTGGATGGTTAATTTTTAATGGCAAGTCTTTGGTTATTATCATTAGTAGATTTCACAACTAAAGCCTACAGATATGAATATTTTATTTTCAAAGATAGATCAATAAAAACCAGGTCTACAAACTCTTTCCTCAATACTAGTTATGAGGCTGAAGTTTCAAATAGTGGTAAAATGGAAGAGATTAATATAAATTCTGCAAAATAAAGTATACAGAGGAAAAGACAATAGGAAAAAAAAGAGAACTAGAGAGATATAGAAGACAGGGAAGAGTGCTAGTTCAGAGAATGGGGCAGAAGAAACATTTGATAAGGTAATTCCAAGGAATTTGTCAAAACTGCTGAAAGATATCAATTCAAAGAATAAAAAAGAAACCCTGAGATCACCAAACAAAAAACAAACTATACTGCAATACAGTTGTTCTCAATGTTTGATTCCAGGTCCACCATTATCAGTATTACCTGTGACTTGGTTAGTGTTACAATTTCTATCTTCCTTTCCTTCCTTCCTTCCTTCCTTCCTTCCTTCCTTCCTTCCTTCCTTCCTTTCTTCCTTCCTTCCTTCCTTCTTTCCTTTCTTTCTTTCTTTCTTTCTTTCTTTCTTTCTTTCTTTCTTTCTTTCTTTCTTTCTTTCTCCTTCCTTCCTTCCTTCCTTCCTTCCTTCCTTCCTTCCTTCCTTCCTTCCTTCCTTCCTTCCTTCCTTCCTTCCTCTTTCTTCTTTCTTCTTTCTTCTTTCTTCTTTCTTCTTTGTATCTCTCTCCCTCCTTCCCTCCCTCTGACACTCCCTCTCCCCCATTCACTTTCTTCTTGCTTTCTTTCTTTTTCCCTTTTTTAAAAGAAAATTATAGTAACTCCCACAAATAACAGATGACATGTAATATTTATTTTTCTGGGTCTGGCTTATGTCACTTAGCATAATGATTTCCAGTTCCAACAACTTTGTTACATATCTCAGAATTTCTTCCTCTTCATGGCTGAATAATATTCCATCATGTGTGTATATATATATATATATATATATCATTTTCTTTATCTAATCATCAGTTGATGGACACCTAAATTGATTCCACATTACTGCTATTGAATTGCGCTACTATGAACATGGAATTTCAGTTACCTCTTTCATATGCTGATGGGGTATTTCCAAATGCTATTTCCGTATGCTATCTGAATATTTAGATATTTGCTTTGGATATTTCCAGGATTTGGATATGGGTCAAGAGAGGATCTATTTTTAGCTTTCTGAGGAATCTCCATACAGTTTTTCAGGGTGGTTGTAACAATGTATAACAGTACATGTTCTCCACAGTCTCACCAACATTCATTTTTTTTTTTTTCAATTTTTGGATGATAGCCATTCTAACTGGGTTTATGTGAAACATTGTGGCTTTTATTTGTGTTTCCCTGGTGGCTAGTGATCTTGAGCATTTTTTTCATGTGAATGTTGACATTTGATTTCTTTGAGCAATGTCTGCTCATATCATTGCCCATTCCTTAACTTGGTTGTTTGCTTTGTTGCTTTTGAGTTTCTAGATCTACTTACATATTCTGGATACTAATCTTTTACTGGATGCAGTTTGCAAATATTACCACTCATTCTGTCTGTTGTCTTTTCATTTTGTTAATTGTTTGCTTTGCTGTGCAGAAGCTTCTTAGCTTGATGTAAAGATATGAATTGCCTATTTTTGCTTTTATTGCCAGTAGTTCTGGGATCTTACCCAGGAAGTCTTTGCTAGGCTAATACATTGTAGAGTTACTGTACAATTCTTAAACTCCACTGAAGGTCTGCTGAATCAGAAACTCTAGAGATGGGGTGGGGCACAACAATCTGGATGTATTGAAGCCTCTCCAAGGGAATGCTTCCTAGCCACCACTGATACAACCTGACAAAAGTGGAAAACATAAAACACAACAAATCTTAGTATATCGAAAACATTGGAAAATTTGACCAATTTTATAACACAACTCTAACCTAACACATAGGCAAATATTTTATCAAACAATAACAACTTTAATGTATAATATTTTCTAATTGCTAAGCATGAGGGTGGTCAGGAAAATAGCCGGATATGACAAATGCATCAACGATGTTGTCAAAGTTCATAGATGAAGTATTTTATATATGATCAATGTTAGCTTTTATTTTTCATGACCACTTTTCACTTCACAGAATAATATATATTTACTTGGCTGTGAAATCTTCTTTAAAACATTTTTGTTAAATGTTTCTTTGATTACAAACTCCTTAGTAGTTTTAGGATGGAGGGTTCATGTAAACCAATATCTCCTTTAAATCACATGTGAATAATTCTCCTACATTCCATAAGTTACTTATTTTACAGAGATATTTTGAACTATCTAAATTAAGTGCATTCTTTGCCAAAATTAAGAGAATGTTGATCACTAACTGATTTGATTTTTTAAGGTAAAGAAAGCTGATCATGTTATGCTTTAAACCGATCTTCACATAAACAAAGAATCAACGGCAGTTTATCTTTTTTCAAACATTTCACGAGGTAGTTGAGAGCCGACCATCCAAAGAACATTGACATGGATGACATTTAATTTATCCAAATTCAATAATGTTGTCCTTTCAAGAAGATAGAATTTTTTTCCTAAGGAAAATCTTGAAAGTTATTCAAAGTTTGAAGTAGTGTATGTGTATGTTTGTGTGCAAGCTTGTGTGCAATAGGCATAGCTGTCAAAAGATCAAAGTGAAATATAAAAATGTAGAAGTATTCTAACTAGATATATTTCATATCCTACCTATTAAATGAAAATAGTCAGCAAAACAGATGCCTTAAGTCATAAAAAGTGGAAATAATAAATATTTTAGACAGATCATGAATACAACTGTGCTGTGTGTTAGCCATCATGATACATGAATCACAATCATTTTTGATAACAATATTTTCAAAGTAGCATAGTCCTTTTAAAAAAAGTACAAATTTAGTTGATGATGCTGTAGTACTGTACATAATACATAATCAATGACATAAATTTGGAAATGAAAAGCATCATTTAAAAATCCTCTGCCTGTGGCGCCAGCACACTGGGTTCTAATCCCGGTCAGGGCACCGTATTCTGTTACGGTCGCTCCTCTTCCTGTCCAGCTCTCTGCTGTGGCCTGGGAGTGCAGTGGGGGATGGCCCAAGTCCTTGGGCCCTGCACCTGCATGGGAGACCAGGAGAAGCACCTGGCTCCTGGCTTCGGATCAGCATGGTGCGCCAGCCGCAGCAGCCATTGGGGGGTGAACCAACAGAAAAGGAAGACCTTTCTCTCTCTCTCTCTCTCTCTCTCTCACTGTCCACTATGCCTGTCAAAAAAAAAAAATGATAGTTTTTATAAGAGAGAAAAAAAATGGGAGGTTTTCAAAGCATCACATTTTTTAGGTCAAACAAGGAGAAGTAGAAAGGAAACAAAAATTGAAAAAAAAAAAAGTAGTATCAGTTGTCGCTCCCCCTCTTCGTGGAGGAACGACACAGGACCCTGCGCTGTTCTTTCGCCTGCTCGGCCCTTCCCAGGTTTCCTGCTGGTTCTTCCCGGGTTGGCTGCCAATCCTTCCACCTCCGTGGAAGGGCGGTGCCCCCTGCCACTTTCCCCACTTCCGCGGGGGAGTGGCACACCACCGGCCGGCTCTCTTGGGGGCTGCTCAGATGTTATCCGGATGTTCCCTTTAGATGTTCCTGGTGCATGTTGTCTCTCTCCTCCTTTATAGTCCTCTTCCACCAATCCCAACTCTGCTACCCACATGCCGAGTACGCTGCTCTCCTCCAATCAGGAGCAGGATCAGCTCCTGCAGGTTGTTGGTCGAACTGGAGGCAGCTGTGTAAAAGTTGTTTACTCCTCTCCCAGCGCCATATTGTGGGAGAGCAGATGCATAGAATAAGTCTTAATTCCAGTAACTTAGTCTAGTCTGAGTTGCTCCCCACATCAATAAATAAATGAAATATAATAAATATATATAAATATAAAATATATAAATAAGTAAATATAAATATATTTCCTATCTGTTAGGTTTATATATAAATGTGTTAGGATAATTTATAGTTCTCTATGTTAATTTGGAACAAGAATAGAAATTAATCAGGTATTTTCCCAACTTTCCTATTCAATATCTGATACTATGGAAAAGTGATAATCACCTGAAGGCATGGAATATCGGATATAAGGATATTATTAACTCATAGGTTAAGTTCTGATAAGAAAAAATTATATGTTCTTCCTTACTGATATAAAGTAATGCAATGGATAATAATACTGGAAGACTGTATTGCACAGAGATTCCGTAAGTTATCTTGGGAATAAAGAATGTCTGGATCATGAGTCTGTGATGAACATCTTCCTCTCCAAAAAAGACCTAAATGATAGTTTCTATGTTTAAATAAATAAAAATATAAAATATGATAATCAATATACAGCACTTAGAACACTGTCAGGCATATATTAACACTCAACATATGATATTATTATGTTTTTTTAAAGATTTTATTTACTGATTTATTTGAGAAGTAGAGTTACAGACAGAGAGAGGGAGAGACAGAAAGGTCTTTTATCCACTGGTTCACAACTCAAATGACTGCAATGGCCAGAGCTGGGCCTTTCTGAAGCCACGAGCCAGGAGCTTCTTCCAGGACTCCCATACAGGTGCAGGGGCCAAGGAATTGGGCCATCCTCTACCACTTCCCAAGGACATAGCAGAGAGCTTGGTTGGAAGAATAGCTGGGACTGAACTAGTGCCCATATGGGATGCCAGTGCAGCAGATGGAGTCTTAGCCCACTACCCCACAACATTGGCGCTGATATTATTACTTTTTAATATGATTGAGCAGATAAGCTATGTGCTACCTCAAGGAACTCTTTATGTTAATATTTTAACTGATCTTCCTGAGAATTTTATGAATGCACATTATTTTCATCTGCATTTTACTGATAAAGAAACCTATGTATAGTAAACTTAAATATGTGGCTATGACAAGTAAATTTATGTATATATATAAGCTAAATAAAGCAAGGAAATTTAAGTATATATAAAATGATGTGGATGATAGCTCATTGTACAATTCAATTAATTGTACTTCAATATTCAACAGAAGTTGTTTATGCATACTTCAAGTTTTATTACACAGAATATTATAAACTATGTATACAATGGTCAGGCTTCAATAAAGTTAAAATTTTTAGTGCTTTATATAGGCATGCCATATGAAATCAGCTTTTTGTTTTCTTGGAGTAGATGCAAGTGATGGATATAGTGCTCATTAGTATAGGGTGTGCCATTGCTTTCATTCTATTTGTGTGCCAGAGGACTTACACACCATCACTTTTGTATCATCACTGTGCATGGAAAGGGACTACTTGCACATTGGCTTACAAATAGTTTCATATCATAGTCCTCCTGCTAAAGAATCAGTCTGTAGGTGCCTGAGAACTATGTTCTCAGATCCTCTCTACTCAACATTTCTGACAGAAATTCAAGTATCATAACTTATTAAATGCAGATCACCTCTCAGTCCTAAGTACATGTTGCAGCTGTTGCAGTCAAAAAATCAAGCAAACCGGTAGAGCCAACCCCAACTTCTTGGGCTACTTTGTTGCCAGAGTAAGCAGGGCAGTTAAGATTGTAGTATTTGTCATAGCCTGCTTTGTGCTGTTATAAGAGAATATAAGAAAGGGTAACTTATTATGAACAAAGATTTTAAGCTTTTGTTTTGATAGGATTGGAAGTTCAAATTATGGGAGTCACACCTGATGTGAGCCTTGTTGCTGCATCATACTGTGGTAGAAGACACCCAAGGGAAAGCCAGAAAGTAAGCAGAAGGGAGCTGAATTCACTTTCATATTGTACCCACTCTCATCCTAATGAACCTGTTCCCATACTAAGGACATTCATCTATTCAGGAGGGCAGAACCAGCATTATCTAATCACTGCTTCATGACTGATTCCAATACATACATTCCAGGGCACATGTTCAAACCATAGTAATATTCTTAGGAAAAGAAGCTTTACCTTTGGAATGCTCTGGCAAGTTCTTGGGGATTCTAAGTGGTCCTTGATCCATACCTTGAGATCTGCTGGCTGTGAGGATGCTGCATTCTCACACAGGCTATACGAATGGAATAAGTAGTGATGGGGTTAGTCCTGAGGAGATGATGCATTCCCAGCAATACAACTATTTCAATTGAGATTATTACAGGATCATCAGGCAATGGAAGCTAATTTCCTCAGGACAAAGAAAACAGAGCCACAGGTATTCCCAGAAGATCAAACTTCCCTACTGCATTTCATTTTTTAACATAAATTTCAGACTTCAAAAATTGTTTCATTTGTTTTTCTAAAGATGTATTCATTTCTTTGAAATTTAGAGTTATAGAAAGAGAGATCTTCCATTTGGTGGTTCACTCCCCAAGTGGACACAAAAACAGGGCTGGGCTGCCCCCAACCCAGGAGCTAGGAGGTTCTCCTGGATTTTCCTAGTAGGTGGCAGTGCCCAAGGACTTGGGCCATCTTCCACTGACTTTTCCAGGCCACCAACAGGGAGCCAGCTTGGAAGTGGAGCAGCAGAGACTCGAACCAGCAACCATATGGTATGCTGGCATCAGAGGCAGTGGCCTAAGCTACTGTGCAACAGGGCCAGCCCTCAAGTTTGTTTCATTTGTTTATAGAAAATTTAAGTTATCTAATTATCTGTTGATTTATACTTACTGTAGCCTATTTTAGCCTTATAATTCTACATTGTGAATTTAAATATTTTCTTATCAACATTTTTGCACATAATAAAGGATACTCTGTCCACTTAGGATCTACTCTGAAAGTTAATAAAAATGAATTTCTCTCTAGTTTAGTTAAGAAACAAAAAAGTAAAAATATATCATTGTCTGCTTATCTGTGCTTTTAGTAAATATTGAAAATGAATACTATTAAGGATACTTGCTAACAGTGTAAGAAAATTTTAAATCATTAAAATCATTGAACAAATATAATGGGTGTTCATTGACATATGGATCAATACAAACAAATGTTCTATTGATTGGAACCAGTTAGGTTTCCATTATTGATAATTGTGATTCATTATTAACCAGTTTATTATGTTGCATTGTCATGGAATGTTGTGATTTTAAATATTAATAAGGAAAGTAGATTTAATTAGCTCTGATTGAATTTTCATGTTCTTAATACAGCTACACTGTGAAATGTTTTATTTCAGATAACAAATATTAATCATTTATTCTACAAAGTCAACCATATATTTTCAAACATGTGTTTTATTATAATTAATAAATTTTCAATTCCTGAGTTTGTTATTTTAGCATAGTTTTTAAAATTTGAGTACTCCATTCTTCCAAATATAAATACAGTTAAATAATTTAATAAATATTTTCATGAAATAAATAGTTTTCTTCTGAATTTTTCCAGTGCTAAATCTTAATTTACATTGTACTTCCTTCCATTCATATGCATTAGATGTCATATCATTGAATTTTCTAATGAGTTGACAGTTTTTTCCTGGGAATGGTTGTCCACAGATCCCAATTCCAGTGATAAAATTGCTATTATTTGCTTTATCTCAAAAATACAGCAGTTGTCGAGGATGGTATGGGAGAGGTGCTGGCAGAACATAGATTTTCTTTCTTTTTTTTTTTTTTTTTAGAGGTAGAGTTACAGACAATGAGAGGGAGAGACAGAGAGAAAGTCTTCCTTCCATTGGTTCATTCCCCAGATGGCCGCAACAGCCAGAGCTGAGCCAGTCCGAAGCCAGGAGCCATGTGTTTCTTCCTGGTCTCCCATGCGCATGCAGGGGCCCAAGCACTTGGGCCATCTTCTACTGCTTTCCCAGGCCATAGCAGAGAGCTGGATTGGTAGGGGGCAGCCGGGACTAGAACCAGTTCCCATATGGGATGCTGTTGCCACAGATTGAGGATTAACCTACTGCGCCATGGCACTGGCCCCAGAACACAGACATTTGAGTAAAAGTAAGTTCAAGAGAGCTAATAATATTCTGGTGATTGTAGTTAACAATGAACTGTATAAAATTTCTAAGACAGTAGATTTTAAGTATTCTCTGTCACAAAGTTGCTTAAGTTTTTTATTACAAAGATGAAAAATGAGGTAATGCAAATCCTGAATAACTTGATTTAGTCACTCCACAATACATACATACACCAAAACATTATGTTTTATTTTCTGACTCTTAAAAATTTTTACTTGGCAGTTAAAAAATTCACTACATAGAAGAAATCTTAAAATAATTAGAACCATTTATATGTGCATATTACATTTCATAATTATTTTTAATTATACATAAATATAAAACATAAAAGTGCTCAGTTAGCCAATATTTCAGTGTATAGTTTGGGGGTATTTATGCTTTTGCATTATTTTGCAATCATCACCACTTTCCATTTCCAAAACATTTTTATCTTGCAGAATTGGAACTTGGTGGCAGGTTTTTTGGCAAAATAGTTAAGATGCAAATTGGAATAACCACATCCCACATCAGGGTACCTGACTTTGAGTCCAGGATCTGTTTCATGTTGCAGCTTGCTGCAGATGTGCACCCGGTAAAGCACGAGATGATGTTTTAAGCAGTTGGGTCCCTGCCATCATTTGGATACTGGATTAAATTCTGGGCTCTTAGTGGGCTGGTCCAGGCCCTGGCTCTTGCAGGCATTTCAGAAGTGAACCGACAGGTGGAAGATCTTTTTTTTTTTTTTTTTTTTTTTTTTGACAGAGTTAGTGAGAGAGAGAGAGAGAGAGGTTTTCCTTCCGTTGGTTCACTCTCCAAATGGCTGCTACGGCTGGCCGGCGCTGCACCGATCCGAAGCCAGGAGCCAGGTGCTTTTTCGTCTCCTATGCGGGTTCAGGGACCCAAGCACTTGGGCCATCCTCCACTGCCTTCCCGGGCCACAGCAGAGAGCTGGACTGGAAGAGGAGCAACTGGGACTAGAACCGGTTCCCATATGGGATGCTGGCGCTGCAGGCAGAGGATTAGCCAAGTGAGCCATGGCGCCAGCCTGGAAAATCTTTTTATGTCTGTTTTTGCTTCCTTCTATCTGTCTACCTTTTAAATAAAATAAAACAAACTATTTTTAAAAGCTTGAAACTTCTACTAATAACTCAACATTCTTACTTCTCTCAAACCCCTGACAGCCATTATTTTATTTTTTGTCTGTGGACATGACAATTCAGCATAGTCCACCACTAGAATTACTATTTGTACTTTGTGACTGACTCAAGATCAATTGTTATGAAGTCTTTAAGGTTCATCCATGTTGTGTCAGGTGTTGAAATACATTTCCTTTAAAAATTTGATACATAAGTTCATTGATTCTCTCTTATGCTTATCCAACTCTGCTTTTGTATCCCTTTAATGAAATTTTTATTTCAGTTATTATACTTTTTGTTTCTGGATATGTTTTAGTCATGCTTTATGTGTTCTCTTTATTATATTTCTATTTCTTATTTATTTGTATTTGTGCACAATTTTTAACTCTTTCAATATCTTCAAGATAGTTGTTTTAAAGTCTCTATGTAGTAAATCTATCATTTACTCTTTCTCAGAAATAATTTATGTTCATCTTTTTCTTTGAATGGACCCACATACCTGTTTCTCATTTGTTATTTTTGTTGCTGTGTTAGCAATTCAATGTTTGAATCTTATAACGTGTCAAAGCTGGAGATGAAATTTTCTCCATTCTGTTGAGTTTGCTGCTTTGTGTTTTATTTTTAAAAATTTTTAAAAGATCATCTGATCTTTATATTAGAAACCACACACAGGTGTAAACTTAGAATCTTCTGTGGTCTTTTCTGAGCTTGTGTAGATATTTCAATGTCCACATTATGTACCTTTGTATTTGAATGTCATTATATTTATTTTAAAATATTTATTTATTTATTTGAAAGGTGGAGTGAGTAGAGACAGAGGGAGAGCTCTTCTATCCACTGGTTCACTACCCAAATGTCTGAAAAAACCGGGGTTGTGCCAGACCAAAGTCAATGGCCAGGAACTTAATCCAGGGCTCCCACATTGGTGGCAGAAACATAAATACTCAGGCCACAATGTGCTGCCTCCAATGTATATTAATGGGAAGCTGGGTAATGAAAGGTGGGACTTGATCCTAGACACTTCAATAGCTGGGTGTCCCAAGCTATGACAACCTGCTGGAGCACATTAGCCACTTCAAAGTTTACATAATCTTTGGGTGTCCAGGTTTCCAAATGAGGAAATGTTGGGGAAAATGGTTAGAACCTTTACATTCTTTAGAGATTTCTTCAACTAGAGGGAGAGAGACTTGAGATAATGAGGGGCCACTTATTTGTCTATACCTCTAAGAACAGAAAAAGCAACCATGATCAGAGCACAGATCCTTGATATTTGGAGGACAGGCTATTTATGCTTCACCCAAGCTCAAACAAGATGGGTGCACACTGTTGTTGGAATGAGTGCACATCAACCTGAAATGTGGTGAGAGAACGGAGATGAATAGCTATCATCACAAAATGATATTAAATTAATCACAATTCATCATCCTGGCCTTCTCATTGAAGTTGAAGGCGTTCAATAGACTCTTTTTTTATTATTTAATAAATGTGAATTTACAAAGTGCAACTTTTGTATTGTTGTGGCTTCCCCCCACAACCTCCCTCCCTCCCACAGCCCTTCCCTCTCCCACTCCCTCTCCCGTCCCGCCCTTCATCGAGTTTCATTTTCAATTACCTTCATATACAGAAGATCAATTTAGTATAAACTAAGGAAGGATTTCAACAGGCTGCCCTCACACAACCACACAAGGTTTAGGGTATTGTTCGACTAGTAGTGTTGTTTTTAAGTTTCATAGTAAAATACATTAAGGACAGAGATCCTACTTGGGGAGCCTGTACCCAGTGAAAACCATTGTTGATTTAACAATTGGCATTCTTATTTATGACGTCAGCAATCACCCGAGGCTCTTGCCATGAGCTGTCTAGGCTATGGAAGCCCCTTGAGTTCACCAACTGTGAACTTATTTAGTCAAGGCCATATCACAGTGGAGGTTCCTTCCTCCATTCAGAGAAAGGTGCCTCCCTCCTTGATGGCCTGTTCCTTCTGCTGGGGTCTTGTTCACCAGGATCTTTCATTTAGATTGTTTTTGCCATTGTTCCATGCCTGTGAGACTCTCATGGGCCTTTTAGCCAGATCTGAATGCCCCAAGGGTTGATTCTGAGGCCGTAGTGCTGTTTTGGGCGTTTGCCATTCTATGAGTCTTCTGTATGTCCTGCTTCCCCTGCAGGATCATTCTCTCCCTTATAATTCTATCCTTCATTATTTGCTTACACTGGTCTTGTTTGTAAAATCTCTTTGACACTTTCCCTATGTTTTTGATCGGTTGTGTACTTATACTTATCACTTTACCAAGTGTGCTGGCATTGGTACATGCCTCCTTGATAAGATTGAGTTGAAATCCCTTGGCACATTTCTAGTTCCACCATTGGAGGTAAGTCAGAGTGAGCCTGTGCCAACCTATATATCTCCTCCCTCTCTTATTCCCACTCCTATGTTTAACATAGATCACTTTTCTGTTAATTTTTAAACACCTAAGAATGATTGTGCATTGATTACAAAGTTCAACAAGTGGTATTAAGTAAGAACAAACAAAGCAACAACAACAACAACAACAAAAATACTAAAAGGAATAAAATAGTCAGTTGTTCCTCAACAGTCTAGACAAGGGCTGATCAAGTCATTCTCTAATAATGTCCATTTCACTTCAATGGGTATCATTTTAGATGCTCGTTTAGTTGCCATCGATCAGGGAGAACATATGATATTTGTCCCTTTTGGACTGGCTTACATCACTCAGGATGATATTTTCCAGCTTCCTCCATTTTTTTGTAAATGCCCGTATTTCATTGTTTTTTACTGCTGTATAGTGTTCCAGAGAGTACATATCCCATAGTTTCTTTATCCAGTCATCCATTGATGGACATTTAGGTTGCTTCCATGTCTTAGCTATTGTGAATTGAGCTGCAACAAATATGGAGGTGCAAATGGCTCTTTTTTTCTCCCCTTTAATTCCATTTGGGTAAATTCCAAGGAGTGGGATGGCTGGGTCCTGTGCTAATGTTACATTCAGATTTCTGAGGACTCTCCAAACTGTTATCCATAGTGGCTTTACCAGTTTGCATTCCCACCAACAGTGGATTAATGTCCCTTTTTCCCCACATCCTCACCAGCATATGTTGGTGGTTGATTTCTGTATGTAAGCCAATCTAACTGGAGTGAGGTGAAACCTCATTGTGGTTTTGATCTGCATTTCCCTTATGGCTAGTGATCCTGAGCATTTTTTCATGTGTTTGTTGGCCATTTGGATTTCCTCTTTTGAAAAATGTCTGTTAAGGTCCTTGGCCCATCTTTTATTGGGTTGTTTGTTTTGATTCTGTGGTGTTTCTTGATCATTTTATAGATTTTAGTTGTTAATACTTTATCTGTTGTGTAGTTTGCGAATAACGCCTCCCATTTTGTTGGTTGCCTCTTCACTTTCCTGACTGTTTCCTTTGCTGTAAAGAAGACTTTTCAATTTGAGGTAATCCCATTTGTTTATTTTATCTTTGATTACCGGTGCCTCTGGGGTCTTCTCCAGGAATTCTTTGCCTGTTCCAGTATCTTGGAGGGTTTCCCCTATGCTATCAATTAGTTTCACGGTGTTGTGGCGCAACTCTAGTTCTTTGATCCATGTTCAATGGATTTTTGTATAAGGTGTAAGGTAGGGGTCTTGCTTCATACTTTGACATGTGGACATCCAGTTTTCCCAGCACCATTTGTTGAAGAGGCTGTCCTTGTTCCAGGGGTTGGTTTTAGGTCCTTTGTCGAATATGAGTTGGTTATAGATGTTTGGATTGATCTCCGGTGTTTTTATTCTGTTCCATTGGTCTATCCATCTGTTTTTGTACCAGTACCAGGCTGTTTTGATTATAACTGCCCTGCAGTATTTCTTAAAGTCTGGAATTGTGATGCCTCCAGCTTTGTTTTTATTATAAAGTATTGCTTTAGCTATTCGAGGTCTCCTGTGTCTCCATATGAATTTCAGCATTGTTTTTTCTAGGTCTTTGAAGAATGACTTTGGTATTTTGATTGGTATTGCATTAAACTTGTAGGGGGAATGGACATTTTGATGATATTGATTCTTCCAATCCATAAGCATGGCAGGTTTTTCCATTTTTTTGTGTCGTCTTCTATTTCTTTCTTTAGTGTTTGTAATTTTCATCATAGAGGTCTTTGACATCCTTGGTCAAATTTATTCCAAGGTACTTTATTGTTTTTGTGGATATTGTGAATGGGATTGATCTTAGAAGTTCTTCCTCAGCCACAGCATTATCTGTATATACAAAGGCTGTTGATTTCTGAGCGTTGACTTTGTATCCTGCTACTTTACCAAACTCCTCTATGAGTTCCAATAGTCTCATTTTTTCTTTTTTTTACTTTTATTTAATGAATCTAAATTTCCAAAGTACAGCTTATGAATTACAATGGCTTCCCCCCCACATAACTTCCCTCCCACCCATGACCCTCCCCTCTCCCGCTCCCTCTCCCCTTCCATTCACATCAAGATTCATTTTCAATTCTCTTTATATACAGAAGATCAATTTAGCATATATTAAGTAAAGATTTCAGCAGTTTGCACCCACACAGAAACACAAAGTGTAAAATACTGTTTTAGTACTAGTTATAGCATTAATTCACAATGTACAGCACATTTAGGACAGAGATCCTACATGAGGAGTAAGTGCACAGTGACTCCTGTTGTTGACTTTACAAATTGACACTCTTGTTTATGGCTTCAGTAATCACCCTAGGCTCTTGTCATGAGCTGCTAAGGGTATGGAGGCCTTTTGAGTTCGCCGACTTCAATCTTATTTAGACAAGGTCATAGTCAAAGTGGAAGTTCTCTCCTCCTTTCAGAGAAAGGTACTTCCTTCTTTGATGACCTGTTCTTTCCACTGGGGATCTATCTTTCTTTTTTTTTTTTTTTTTTAGTAAATATAAATTTCCAAAGTACAGTTTATGGATTACAATGGCTTCCCCGCCATAACTTCCCTCCCACTTGCACCCCTACCATCTCCTGCTCCCTCTCCCATTCCATTCACATCAAGATTCATTTTCAATTCTCTTTATATACAGAAGATAAGTTTAGTATATATTAAGTAAAGATTTCATAAGTTTGCACCCACACAGAACACAAAGTGTAAAATATTGTTTCAGTACTAGTTATAGCATTACTTCACATTGGACTACACATTAAGGACAGATCCCACATGAGAAGTAAGTACACAGTGACTCCTGTTGTTGACTTAACAATTTGACACTCTTGTTTATGGTGAATAAGTTAGTATTCTTTTTTTTGACTTTTTATAACTTTTATTTAATGAATATAAATTTCTAAAGTACAGCTTATGGATTACAATGACTTCCCCCCCATAACGTCCCTCCCACCCGCAACCCCCCCCCTTTCCCACTCCCTCTCCCGTTCCATTCACATCAAGATTCATTTTCGATTCTCTTTATATACAGAAGATCAGTTTAGCATACATTAAGTAAAGATTTCAACATGTTGCCTCCACACAGAAACATAAAGTGAAAAATACTGTTTGAGTATTAGCTATAGCATTAAATCACAATGTACAGCACACTAAGGACAGAGATCCTACATGAGGAGTAAGTGCACAGTGACTCCTGTTGTTGACTTAACAAATTGACACTCTTGTTTATGGCATCAGTAATCACCCTAGGCTCTTGTCATGAGCTGCCAAGGCTATGGAAGCCCCCTGAGTTCACCGACTCTGATCATATTTAAACAAGGCTAAGGTCAAAGTGGAAGTTCTCTCCTCCCTTCAGAGAAAGGTACCTCCTTCTTTCCACTGGGATCTCCCTCGCGGAGATCTTTCATTTAGTTTTTTTTTTTTTTTTTTTTCCCCAGAGTGTCTTGGCTTTCCATGCCTGAAATACTCTCATGGGCATTTCAGCCGGATCCGCATGCCTTAAGGGCTGATTCTGAGGCCAGAGTGCTGTTTACTGAATTGAGACTGTGAAAAAAGAGATGGTGGGGGAGAGAACTCACGGAATTCACGTGAGTACTCTCCAGAGACACTACAATTCCGTAACTTTGGCAACCCAGTGGGAGACTGAAGGAGAATTTGAGCCCACTCTGAGGGCAGAACAGATTCCCTGTGTGGTCCTTGGGAAAGAGCTTCCAATCTCTGGCTCCTGTGGGTATATCATTTGCCTGCTAACTACCTCCAATAGTCCCTTATATGAATATATTGGGTTGCCTATATATAGTATCATGTCTTCTGCAAATAGGGATAGTTTAACTTCCTCCTTCCTCATTTGTATCCCTTTGATTTCTTTTTCTTCCCTGATGGCCCTGGCTAACACTTCTAGGACTATATTTAATAGCAATGGTGAGAGTGGGAATCCCTGTCTGGTGCCAGTTTCCAACAGACTCTTGAATTCCAAATTAGTTACATCAGAGTTATTGCCAATGTAGCTGCTGTCAAGTTCCTACTTCACAATCTTGACTCTCCTTCATGGTAAATACTATATTTTAATAAAGATTTCATTTAAAACATCATAAGAAATCTTTTAGAATAGATCACACTTAATCTAGAATAGGGATACAGTGATTAGGAATTAACCAGATAAATGATGTGAAGAATATTCAACTAAAAAATCATTGTGCAAAATAATAGAAGATATAAAAGCTGAAAAAAGTAAAGAACAGTCGGGTTTAGTTTTAGGGAAAAGAGAAGCCTTGTAACTGATTCTAAAGTATTTGAATAATAGGATAAGGACTTATCAGTGATTGAAGTTTGTGTTTTCAAGTTGACTGGCAGAAAGCAAAGGTATGTGTTCTATTATAAATATAGGAAAGAAATAACAAAAAATAGCTGTGAGTATTTAGATAGTTGTATTATTCAAGAGATATTCATTCTTGATTAGCATTTAAAACAAATGATTACAAAAATAAGACTTATTGTGCAGATTTCTGGCTTGGGAAAATAAATAAGCCTTTTGAAGACAAGAACACTAGCTTAGGGGAAAAATGGTACTCCAGGTTTGAAAATGCTGCAAAGCCTACTGACATGGAAGATTTAACATATAAAGTGATGGGAGAAGACTGCCTTGGATGAAAGTTGAAGGATATGACTTTTCTGTGGTATGAACCTCAGGAAATCACACGAAGAAAACTGCAGAAATGATTGATGGATACTGAGGAAGCCAGGAAAGTGAGGGAAATTTGAATAACAGATATTATGGGCACAATTAAGTTCAAAATGCTGTCAAACAGAGAAAAGAAAGGAGTTGAATAATCTAGAAACTGGCCCCCTGCCACACATTCAGTCTGCATGCACACTGGCAGTTGGTTGAACACTGCAAGTTTATTTTCTCTGAATAACTTCTACTGACTGTGAGTTTGTATTCTGTCTCCTCTCTGTTTTGCACCCTGTATCTTACATTTGGTGCACCGAGTGAGAAGGTGAGTGGAGGATCCAACCTCTAGGTAAGAGTTGTGACTCCCTTCTCCCCTTCTTCTGAACTCTTTGCAAACTCTTTCTGTCTCTGTGGCAACTGGAGTGAGGAACACGAGTGACTGTTGAGTGTCAGGCACTCATTGGCTACCTGTGCAACCGGGGGCTGATCTGTTCCTGACACACTGAATCCCTGCCCGCTTTTACTTGCTCTTTCCTATCATCTCCATTTTCCTTTCAAGAGAGAGACCGTGGATGTGTGGGACTGAGAATAACCTGTCAGAAGACTCAGAGCTTCTGGCCAGGGCCACTCTCTTCCTTAGATGAAGATCGGACCCCAATATCCTGACAGGATATCCAAGAGTCTATCTCCCTTTCTACTTTCATTGCTGACCTGGCTTCTCCTGGGTAGCAGGGGGGGTGCAACTTCCAAGTATCCCCGGGCTGTTCTTGGAGTGACCCAGGCAGGCCTGGGATATACTTCTCCAAAACCTCCCAAACAAGTGAGATCCACCTTTGTCACTCACTTTTTCTCACTATCACTTGTACTTTCTCATTTCCCTATGAATTTACAGCCAGAGCCCTTTGCCAGATCTCATTGCTGCATTCAATATGTCCTTCCAAGTTCGCATAGAGGAAGGAGGCCTGGACCCTCCTCTTAAATTTTCTACTTCCACACCCCTCCTTTTCCCCCCTCCAGCTGAGAAGCCTGCATCTCAGGAACACCACCTTTGCTTACTCCATCCCCCTCTCTCTAGTCTCTCCTCCTTTTCCAGCCCACCAGTGGAGGTAGAGGCAGTTGCACCCCTCCATCCTCTTCTTGCTAAAAGTCTCTATGCAGTTCACCTCGAGGAAGAAAAAACTCTCTGTTAGCCTTCCATCCTGCTGTTCCCTCCTTCATTGCATACTCTCTGTGACCCTGACCTTGCAGAAGACCTTCTGTCCTACCCACCTTGGTACCTTCCTGAGCCTCAGTCTCCTCTCTGACTGACCCACCTAATTCCCCATCTGATCCCAACCCGCCTCCTTCCAACCTGCCTCCTCCTGATACCTGTATCCTCCTCACACACACTCCCGAGCTTTACAACCCAAATCCCTCCTCCCCTTGAGGGAAGTGGCTGGAGTGGAAGGTCTGGTTAGGGTCTTTGTGCCCTTCTTTCTATCAGACCTCAGTGAGATTGAGGAACAACTGAGCTCATTTTCAGAGAATCCCTCCAAATATCATAAGGGATTTCTTCGCTTGATTCAGTCCTATAGCTTAACCTGGAATGATCTCTATTTTGTTCTGTCCTTTACCCTAACTGCAGATGAATTTGAATGAATCAGGCCTGCTGCTGAGCAGCATGCAGATGAGATGCACCACCAGACCCCAGACAGATACCCAGAGGCTGCTTGAGTCATCCCCAGAGCCAACGCTAACCCAAATTGGACTTACCAACCCAGGGACCCAGGGCTACAGGCCTGAGAACACATGATCTCATGTGTGTTGGTGGCTATGAATAAGAACAACCATAAACAAGTTAATTATGAAAAGATCTGAGAGTTCAACAAGGACTCCAATGGCAACCTACTGTATTTATGGCCCACTTAACAGAGGCAATGACAAAGTATACTAACACTGATCTCAATTCCTCAGAGGGATGGCTGTTTTTTAAATACCCACTTTATGTCCCAGTTAGATCCAGATATCTGTCACAAACTAAAAACCTAAAGATGGGCCACAAGCCCCCCAGAGGGACCTCATAGATGAGGCTGTTCATGTTTTCAACAATAGAGATGACGAATTAAGGACTCAGAAGGAAACAAATAGAAAACTACAGTTTCAAATGCTTGCCTCTGTAATCCACCAAGACCCCAGTCCCAAGCCAAGTCCCACCCTCAGGGGCTCTGTTATCGATGTGGCAATACTGGGAAATGAGCCAAGGCCTGCTCCAACTCGAAGTCCACCTCAGTTCCAGGCTCTAGCTATCCTGGAGCCTGTATTAAATGTGGCAATACTGGACATTGAGCCAGGAGCTGCCCCTACCTGAGGCCTCCCCCCGCCTTGTGTCTCAAGTGCAGACAATGTGGTCACTGGAGGCTGGACTGTACCAGGGAGGGAAACCCCCTTTCTGGAATAGCTGTGTACTCAAACCCCTCTATCACAGGACATCTCATCTCCGTTAAACTTAACAGAACGAGGAGGCACAGGTTCCAAGTCCCCATCACAGATGAGCCCACGGACCTGAGAGTAATAGGGACAGTGTCAGGTAACTGAGTTTCTTTCTTGGTGGACACGAGGGCTCGTTTATCCATTTTAAATGAATATTGTGTCCACTCCTCCCTTCCTCAGTCTCTCTTGGTGTGAAATGTCTTATGAAATGCTTAATAAGACCCCTCCCTTATATTGCTCTTTCACAGATATTACTCTGCTTTCTTATCTCATTCTTCCTAACTGGCCCACCACTCTCTAGGAAGGGAGCTTCCTCATCACTTGGGGGCATCTATCTCCATTCTCACCAGGGATAAAACACAAACCTTTATACTTCACATTATGATCCTTCTTCTTTCCACCTCTCCACCCCAGACTCCCCCACTTCCCTTAGTTAACCCTGTAGTTTGGGATACATCCCACCTGTAATCACCACTTAACATACTCTTGTTCACATCTCCCTAAAAGATCCTACAAAAACTATTGCTGTTCCTCAATATCTTTTAAGCCCAGAAGGCCATAGAGGTCTAAAACGTATTATAGACCACCTCCTCCTAGCTAACATATTCATTCCTACCCACTCTCCCCATAACACATCAGTACTTCCTGTCAAAAAACAAGTTGGCTCTTATCACTTAGTACAGACCTCTGGTGTTTTAATACCACTGTTGATCCCAGTTACCCCTAAACTCTCCTCTCCCGGATACCCCTTACAACTTATTTTCTTTCTGTCATGGACCTAAAAGATGCCTTCTTCACAATTCTTCTTGACACATCTTCCCAACCACTCTTTGCCTTTACCTGGTCTGACCTCGATACTTATCTTACTTGACAGTCAGCTGGACAGTGTTACCCCAAGGTTTCTGGGTCAGTGTGCACTTCTTTGGACAAGCCCTCCAGGCAGATATGATTTCTAGTTAATTTTTCACCCAGCAACCTTCTTTGATGTGTGATGATCTTCTACTCTGTAGCCCCTCTGAGAGATCTCTCTCTCTAACATACCACTAATCTTTTGAACTTTCTAGCTCAAAGCTACCAAGGACAATCTAGATGAGCCCTTGCAAGAGACCTCCCCCATAGAGACTCCATCCCAAATTCTTAAGCTCTTCTACAAGTATCCACCCTGAGCCTTTCTAACCCACTTAAACCACCAATCCTCTATATCTATAGCTCTAAGGCACAAGCACTTTGTCTCCTGGCTCAAAAGACGAGGCTCTAGTACACCTGTGACTGTTTTCTCCAAACAGTTGGATGGGGTTTATCAAGGTTGGCCCCAATGCCTAATGGTGCTGGCCATAGCAGCCCTTCTCATACCTGAGGCCCAAAAGCTAACCCTTTATCAGCACTTACAAATTTGGTCCTTCTATGTGTTGCAAGACCTCCTTTAGCCACTGGTATTTTCAATCTATATTGAAATCTCATCTCAAACCTAAGTTCTTCAGTCTACCCTTCTCCAACCCACTGTTACTTTTCATCATTGCTCCTCTCTTAATCCAGCTACAATCCCCCACTACCCTCTCTGATCCCCTCGAACCCCATTTCTGTCCTAACATTCTTGATTTTTCCCTGACTACATGTTACCACCTCACAGATACACCTATTCCCAAAGCCTCTGATTGGTTCATTGATAGCAGTGCTTCTAGAACTCCCCTTCTTTCTGCTGGAATACACAATAATTGAGAGGTACTATGATGATAGCCCCTCTTCTTCTCCCTGTAGGGTCACAGAGCTGGGCCCCTACCTTGAGGCACTACCTCCCAACAGGCTGAATTGTTAGCCTTGATTTGAGCCTTCACTTTAGCCAAAAGACAGTTTATATACACACATAATCCTGATATGCCTATAATATCATCCACTCCAATGCACAGATACGACAATAAAGGGGCTTTCTGACAGCCCGGGGGCCCCAATAATAAATGGCAAGCTATTTAAAGCTCTTCTTGATGCTGCCCAGCTGCCAAAAAAAGCTGCTATTATTCACTGCAAAGCCCACCAGAAAGATAAAAAATACCTATCTGAAGTTACCAACCAAGTTGATCTGACAACTAAAGCGGGGGCTCATGAAGAAACAATCCCATCTTTTCTCTTTAATTTAGCTCCTGTATACTCAGAAATCTCTCAGTTCCAACAAGGGGCATCTAGGAAGAACTCAATGTGGTTTCTGTAAGAAAAACCAATACTCTTCTTTTCTCAAAGTTACCTTTCTAAAAAACCTCTACTTTCTCTATTACTCAAACTCAAACTCTCCTTTTCACTTCCTGAGATCAGACATACACCTAACTCCTGCCGTATGAGAAACATTGCATAACTTATCTCAGGCATGTAGTATCTGCCAAACCGCTAACCCCAATTCTAATATTTGGTCACCCCCATATCCCACTCAACAGGCCTACAGATCATTTTCAGAGGAGCACTGGTAAATTCACCTATATGCCACCAGTTAGGTGAACACGTTACCTTTTGCTTATGGTGGACACCTTCTTGGGTTGGGTGAAAGCTTTCACTACTACTAATAAAGGAGCTTCCACCTTTTCCTCTATACTATTAAATGATATTATCTGAAGATTTTGATTACCAGCTTCCTTTCAATCAGATAATAGACTGGAGTTTTCCTCTCAAATTATTCAAATAGTATCTGCCTCTCTTCATATCTCATGGCATTTTCACATTTCCTATCAACCCCCTCTTCAGGAAAAGTATAACAGATGAATATAATTTTAAAACAGGCTGTGACTACACTCTCCACCCAGATCCACTTAGACTGGGTAAAGCTTCTTCCTTTAGATCTGTTAAGAACTAGATCTCTTCCCCAGAAAACATTAATGCTTAGCTTGTTCAAAATTCTCAGTGGAAGACTTCTTGCATCTAACTTTCCTCCCCTCTAAAATTCTTTTTTTAAAAAAATATTTATTTATTTATTTATTTGAAAGGCAGAGTTACAGAGGCAAAGGCAGAGAGACGGAGAAGTCTTCCATCACTGGTTCTCTCCCCAAATGGCCACATCAGCCAGAGCTGGGCTGATCTGAAGCCGGGAGCCAGGAGCTTATTCCAGTTCTCCCAGGCAAGTGCAGGGGCCTAAGTACTTGGGCCGTCTTCTACTGCTATGATATTCAATTATATTGATTACTCTCATCACCACCAAACTCAGGGGACAACCCCCACCCCGAGTACTTTTTACCTCATCAAAACTATTACCATCTCCCTAATATAAGTCTGTTCCCACAGGACCCACCACTCTGAGGTTGACGTGGCTCCCCACAGTACCAGAAGAACCATCTTACAGTCATGAATTTCATAGATTTCTCCATATAATTCTAACTCTGCCTTGTTTTGTCTCCTGTCTCTACCATGTATAATTAACTAATTCCAAAGGTTCTTGCAGGAAGGAATGACTGCTATGTCACAAGCCATCACACAGGGGCAACCAAGACTGCTTGCTCTCCCTCTTCAATCAATTCAATCATGAGTATAGATTCTCACTCAGATCCTCGCCCCATATCTATGCTTAATATCAGCAGGAAGTAGCCAGAAAGAAATCTGTGCCCCACCTTCTTATCTATACTCAGAGTCAGATTCAATGGAACAAGGACATAAGCCTCAGCCATTCTAGCTCATTGCCCAAAAGATAAATAAAATCAAAATTTATCGCTCGTCAGTCTCATACTCTATTGTTCCCACCTCACCCCCTACAATCTTCCCCAGGTTTGGAAGCCAGTGGGCTAAACTCAAGAACCTGTATGCAGGAATTCACCTCTGTCCACTGCCCCCCACCCCTGGCCCACCTAAGATTAAAAAAAAAAAAAAATCCCTGGGATCTGGGTCTGCTCCATGTGAATTTATTTTCTTTGAATAAATTTGGTCTGGCTGCAGATTTGGGGATGGGGGGAGTTAGAATCTGCAGCTGGATAGGAACAGATGATTAAATCACCAGTGATGATCTTGACCTTTAGGAGTAACTGTAGAAGAGAGAGGGGCTAGGGGGACAGTATGCTGAGAAGCAGAAAAATTGAATAAAACATTATATTAATGGGTAACTATAAAATAGATTTCCGATCTCTGCTAAGTGGAGACAAGAGTGAATGTTGGGTACTCAAAGTTTGTAGCAATCAGACTTATAAAACTGCCGTTGAAAACTTTTGTCAATTCTTAGTATATTATTTTTGGCCTAACAATGTGATGTACATATTAGGATACTTCATACAGTTTATGAAAATAGAATTAAAATTTATTTTAGAAAAAGTTAAGTTCATGAAAAAATACTACATAAATGGGTTTCTTGGACTTTTTGAGAAGCCCTCACCCCATTAATTCCAACATAAGGGAATCCTGTGAATTTTATTATTATATTTATCAGATGTGACTATGTCCTGGTGGGATTAATATTATTTTTTAGTGTTTACATCTTAAATTGGGGAAGAACCAATTGATCTCCAAGGGTTTATGATTTCGAATATGTGGAACAAATGTAAAGGTATTCCAGAATATAATAGAATCAGGAATATAAAATAAAATTTTTGTGGTGTATCGTGTTAAGCCACTACTTTTGATGCTGGCATTCCATATCAGAGTGCTGGTTTCAGTCCCAGCTACTCCACTTCTGTTCCAGCTTCCTGCTAATGTGCCTGGGAAGGTAGCTGACAATGGCTGACATGCTTAGGCCCCTGCCACCCATATGGGAGGCCAGAATGGAATTCCTGGCTCTTGGCATCAGCCTGGCTCAACATCAACTGTTGCAGTCGTTTATTGAATGAACTAGTAGACGGAATATCTCCTCTCTCTGTAACACTACCTGTTAAATAAGTAAATAAAATCTTTTTAAAAAGTCGAATTCTGTACTCATTTCCATGAGCCAGAAGTAACTAATTGTAGTGAACAGGACTCTACATTTTAATAATATTGATTAATTATTGATAATGTTACAATAAATTTTCAATCTTCTGAGCTATCAAAGATAAGAATCTTTGTTTTGGAATTTTAATTTGGCACTAGAATTTGTTAACAACTCTTCTATTTTCGAGAATTTACTTTAGAGAATCACATTTCTTGATGTTCTAAATAGTGAAATAAGTTTAATTAAAAGAAGAGACTCAAAAAACTTAGGTAACTTTAAGTATCAGATGCCACAAGTATTGAGGAATGTGCTTTAAAAGAGGATTATATGAAATGCATTTTAATACAACTTCTAAAGATATTCATCATGACTTCTTATTCACCTAAATCAGTATTTATGCAGTGTTTTATTCAATTATTTTAAAAATCATGGCCCCTCAATTGTCTTGGTTAGATTCAATTTTTTCAACAAAAGATAGTCATGATTGAACCATGCCAACAATTTTTAAAGGTATTCTATACAGTTGAAATTTTAGTTTTAACAGTTTTTGCAGAATGTTATATGCTTATATCCAAATCTATCTCAGAAAAGTTTTCATTAACAATAACCACTGTCTAGCCTTCGATACTTTACAATATAATGTTGAAATGTTGTTTTCCCAGAATGACCAGAGAACAATGCATCTTTTCCACTCAAGAACATCTTTAGAGAACTGAGCACATATTCACAAAGACATTCTTACTGTTAGTATCAGTTAAGAGTTAACAAAACTACTTCTATTTCACTGCTTTTACACTATACCAAAGAAGTTTTGAAATTTTTTTTACAAATAAACCAACATTTGTATTTATAATGATAACACCAGGATAAAAATTTGTAGTCTTTGTCCAAAGTTTGAGACAATATGGGGCAGGTGTTCAGTGCAGCATTTAAGACACTGTTCTGGATACCTGTGTCCCATTATTAGAGTGCCTGGGTTCAAGTCCTGGCTCTGCTTCCAATTTTTTAAAAGACCTTCATACTGTTTTCATTAATTAAAATTTACACAAACAACATACAACGGTTTACCTTATTTCTACATCTTGCCAACACTTACCTTTCACTTTTTTAATCGCCATTCTAATAGGTTAAATTTTGTTGTGATTTGATTTTATGTTTTCCTGATGATTAGTCACTTTGAAATATATATACGCATGCACATATATGCATATTACATATATATTTTTTCAAATATATGTTGACTATGTAAGTATTCATTTAATAAATATTTACTTAGTTCTTTCTGTTTGCTGAAAAATTTTAGTTATTCATTTCTATTTGAAAGGCAGAGAGAGAGAGAGAGACAGATAAAGAGATCTTTCATCCAATGGTTCACTCCCCAAATGGCCGCAATGGCCTGAGCTGGGCCGATCTGAAGGCAGGAGCTAGGAGCTTCAAGGTCTCCCATGTGGGTGCAGGGGCACAAGCACCTGGGCTATCTTCCTCTGCTTTCTCGGGTGCATTAGTAGGGAGCTGGTTCAGAAATGGAACAGTCTGGAATCCAACCAGTGCCCAAGTGGGTTGCTGGGACTGCAGACAGCAGCTTAACCCACTGCACCACAGCACTGGACTTTGTTTATTTTCTTACTGGTGAATTCTTATGTGCTTTACTTATGAACTCTTGTGAGGTATGGTTTGCAAAAGAATTTTCCCAATTCGTGGTTGTCTCTAACAATGTTGATTATTCCATTAACTATCCAAAAGCTTTTTAGTATGATGTAATCCTATTTGCCTAATTCTGTTTTTGTTGCCTGTGCTTTTAGTCATAACCAAAAAAATCATTGCCTGGAGTTTCATGTCATAGAGTTTTCCTTCTTGTATTTTCTTCCAGTAGATTTACACTTTCAGGTTGTTAATTCTTTTTAAGTTGATTTGTTTATATCATGTGAGATGTGATTCTGTTTAATTTTTCTGACTGTGAAGACCCAGTTTTCTCTGTACCATTTTTTTTTAACTTTTATTTAATGAATATAAATTTCCAAAGTACAGCTTATGGATTACAATGGCTTCCCCCGCCATGACTTCCCTCCCACCCGCAACCCTCCCCTTTCCCTCTCCCTCCCCACTTCCATTCACATCCAGATTCATTTTCAATTCTCTTTATATACAGAAGATTGTTTAGCATATATTAAGTAAAGATTTCAACAGTTTGCACCCACATAGAGACACAAAGTGAAAAATACTGTTTGAGTACTAGTTATAGCATTAAATCACAATTCTGTACCATTTTTTGAAGAGACTGTCCTTCCTCATTAATTGGAAATGTATGTGTTTATTTCTGGATTCTCTATGTGGTTCCATTGACCTTTATGTTTTCATGCCATTACCATGCTCTTTGAATTAGTATGGTTTTAGACAACAGTTAGAAATCAGGTTTTCTGGTGTCCTGGGAGTGTTCTTTCTGCACAAGATTGCTTTGGCTTTTCAGAGTTCATATGAATACAATGCTTATTTTTCAGCTCCATATGAATATTAATTTAAGATATTTTTGTGAAAAATACTATATTAATTTTGATAGGCATTACATTAAAGCCATAAATTGCTGTGGGCAGTATGATCATTTAAAAATATTTCTTTTATATTTCCCAGTCAATTCACATGAACTAATTTATTTTTGTCTTCTTAATTTCTATCATCAATGTTTTACAATTTTATTATACAAGTCATAAGTGTTTTACCACCAAGTGAAATAATTTTTACTGTGGTGAATACTTTCCTAGGATGGCTGAACATTCTGTAAACTTAACTAAAAGAACAACTCCTGTAATTTTGAGATTCTTTTGTGAAACATATATAATTATTTTACAAATACATCTGTATAGATTGTTCATTTCAGTGAGGATTGTGACAAGACATCTGTAGAACAATACACATTCACCAAAAAGCTAAGGCTAAATATATCACAATAAAGTATTATAAATATCAAAATAATTTGGGTGGCTCTTTAAATACCAAGATTGAAAACTTTGGATATTATACTATACTTGATCTTAGCCAAAAGACCAAGAAGTGATACATTTTGGATATTATAAAGAAGAAAACAAGATTCAACATAAGCAAGATGTATAAAAACTGATGAAAATGTTAAGTGTGTCTATGCCTCTGTTTATGTGTGCATATATATTGCTTGTGTGTGTACACAAATTGCTTCCTAGGAGGATCATCAGTTGTTAGCTAGAGATGAGGAATTTGAGACAGACTATATATTTTCTATATACCCATCTTTTACTTTTAAAGATTTATTTATCTGAAAGAGAGAGTTATGGAGAGTGAGAGAGAGAAAGGTTGAGAGAGAGAGAGAGAGAGAGAGAGAGAGAGATCCTCCATATGTTGGTTCACTCTCCAAATGGCTACAGTGGATGACAGGGACTGGGTCATGCTGGAACCAGGAGCCTGGAAATCCATCCCAGTCTTCCATGTGTGTGCCAGGGGCCCAAGCACATCTTCCATTGCCCTGTCAGTTGCTTTAGCAAGGAGCTTGATTGGAAGTGGAGCAGCTGAGACACAAACTTGCACTTATGTGAGGTGTTAGCCCTGCAAGCAGTGGCCATAATGCCAACCCTATATATATTCACTCTTTTTAAAAATTGAGATGCTTATAAATGAGTTAAATAAAAATAGCAATATAATATGGCTTGATCTATATATGTATAACTGCATAGGAATTTTGCATATATGAGAATTTCTCACTCAGCCATGTGTGTATACAGGGTAATTATATATATATATATATATATATATATATATATATATATAAATACATACATATCTATGTTTTAAAATATTTATTTTTTTTGGACAGAATGACAGACAGAGAAGGAGAGACATAGTGATATATCATCTACCTGCTGTTTCACTTCCCAAATGTCTACAATAGCCAAGGTCAAAGCAGGAGCCAGGAACTCCATCTGGGTCTCCCATTCTGGTGGAAGAGTCCAAAGACTTGGGTCATCACCTTCTGCCTCTCAAGCCCACTAGCAGCAAAAGTGAAGAGTAGCAAGGACTCCAGCTGACACTCTAGTATCAGATGTGGCTGTCTTAAATGACCCCTTACCTGCTGAGCCTCAATACATGCTCTATGAGTAGTAAATATCTTTTACACTGCAAAATAAAATGATACAATGGCTATTTGCACATTATTAAATATTTTAAGTATTAAATACCATCAATTAATGCAGATATTCATTCCCATATACATTGTGAAAAATATTCATTTATAGAACATGTGCTAAATATTATGTAAAATATATATAAACATACAAATTTACAAATAACATGTATTAGATGAGTTTATTGCTTTTGAAACAAATTTCTGATTTATTTTATTTAATTAAGCTAGTTTTTATTGTTTTCTCTGAATATAAATATGATTTAAATATTTCATAAAGACAGTATAATTCAAAAATATAGAAAGGAGAAAAAGCTGCACCTTTTACATGCTATTGATCTGCTGATTATTGGATCAAATTGTCAGATATCATTTCTTGCATACACACACACAAATATTGCAAATGTAAACATTCATTCCATTTGATACTCTCTTTAACTAATATTAATGTAATGTAAAATTATTTGTTAATAAATTCAGATAATTTTTAATATTTATTTATTCATTTGAAAGGCAGAGTTACAGAGAGGTAGAGGCAGGGGCAGAGAGAGAGAGAGATATCTTCCATTCACTGGTTCACTCCCCAAATGTCCGCAACAGACAGGGCTAAGTCAGGCTGAGGCCAGGAGCAAAGAGTTTCTTCTGGATCTCCCTTGTGGTATAGTGGCCCAAGTACTTGGGCCATCTTGTGCTGCATTTCCAAGCACATTAGCAGTGAGCCGGATCAGAAGAGGAGCAGCTGGGACTGGAACCAGTGCCCATATAGGATGCTGGCACTGCAGGTGGCAGCTTTACCCACTATGCCACAGTGCTGGCCTCATAGGTAAGCATTATTTTATTGAACTTTCTTTTCTATTTTAATGTTTACATATTTGAATACCCATTCCTAAATTATGAACTCAATTTTTTCACCTATTTCCACTGTTATAAAAATAAAATATAAATATCCTGTTATTACCTACTTTTTTAGATTTATTCATTTATTTGAAAGGCAGGGCGGGGAGAAAGAGAGAGAGAGAGAGAGAGAGAGAGAGAGAGAGAGAGAGAATCTTCTATCTGTTGGTTCACTCCCCAGATGGCTTCAACAGCCAGACTGGAGAGGCTAAAGCCAGGATGCTGGAGCTTCTTCCGGGTCTCCCACAAGGTTGCAGAAGCTCAAACACATAAGCAGGGAGCTGGATAGGAAGTGGAACAGCTGGAACTCCAACCAGCACACATATGGGATTCTGGTGCTGCAATCCACGGCTTTAACCTGCTGAGGCACAATGCCAGCCCCAACATGACCTACTTTTTTGATGACTATGATAATAAACATAGTGCAAGACAAGCTATATCAAATTATAGTCTCCTTCATTACCAGAGCAAAGTTTTGAAATTTTAGATTAGAGGTACTCAGTATTCTAGGAATAATGTAGTAGACTGCATTCATTTGGAAATTATTGTTCCATAGTAACATTTTGTTGTTAATTTATAATTTCATTTTGGTATCATAACTATTTTTGTAGGAAAAGAAAAGACTAACTTTGGGAAATTTTTCATGAATACAGTAAATATGCATATGCTTTAAATATAAAAATGTTCATTTTTATTTACATGATTTTGTGTTACTGAAATTCTCTACCTCCATACTTTCAGTGCATGGGCATTTAATAAAAAATGTATTAAGCCAATAAATACACATAATAAATATTTTGGCATTTTATTATTTATATATACACTAATTGAATGTATGAAGGCTTTTTTATAAAAGTTTGAGCATTGTATGATCCCATTTTTTAATCCATACTCAAAGTGAATCAGACAATAAATGGCTATATAGACCAGACAAGAAGTGATACTGGGAAAATACTGCCCTTCACCTGTTCTATGAATAGTTAATTTAGTAGAGTAATGAGGTGCACTTAAGGTGCATATAGGAAACTTACTTAGCCTACAAAGAAAACTAACTGAAAGAATTAGGAGAAAAATTATTCTTCATTCACACTGGATGGGTAAAATTACCTATACAAAGAAAATTTGGATAACAAGTAATTCAAAGGCATTCGATATTAAGCTCAGATAGGTTTAGCCTTAATTTTGGAGAATAGAGAGTTCTAAGATAAGCACTTCTCTGGATTCCTATAATAAGTCTTGAAAATAAGACATTGAAACAGTGATATTTTTTGTGTTACTGAACTCATCCAGAATAAAGCTCAATAATTATACATATATATACATATATCCCAACAAATTGGTAAAATGCATCCTATAAAAAATTACTAGTCATATAAAGGAGAAAATATTACCATAAAAAGCAACTATGTCAATAAACTTAACGGCATTTCTCTTAAGTTATACTTCCACCATTTACCTTTTTTGTGTCATCTTTCTTGTTGTGCACCATGCCTTCTTTCAGAGCCTTCATATTTTAGATAAAAAGTGATGTGACATGCTTCCAATCATTCGTGTGTAAGGGTAAGTCAGTTTTATTTTAAAATGTTCCATGTCATATTAAGTTTGCTAGATTAAGAAAGATGATTGTTAACTTTTGACAGGCCAGAATTCTTGGAGAAAAATTTTCTGCTTTAAATGACTAATTAAATTAATGTCTATGTCACTGTACATACATTTTAGGAAAATGTCTATCAGCAGTTCTATTTGCATTGCGGGTGCTCAATTTGTTATATGTCTTGGTGTAATGTAATTTGGAGTTGGTTAACTCCACACTTTTTCTAAGCTTCTTATGCTAATGATTGACCCTACAGTATGAACATTCCACGTTTTTTATCTATATCTGAAAAATCTTCTAGGTGAGTCTCCTGCTACTGTTTCTCTAAGAGAAAGCCTGTATCATTTTCTTAGAATAGCTATAGAAAATATTCTTGTCTTTGATCCAAAACAGAAGTTAATATTAGTCATGTCAGTGGCATTGAATTGATTGATCTAATTTTTTTAAGGATTTCATTTATTTATTTGAGAGATAAAGTTACAGACAGAGGGAGAGACAGAGAGAAAGGTCTTCCTTCCGTTGGTTCACTCCCCAAATGGCCGCAATGGCTGGAGCTGCGCTGATCTGAACCCAGGAGCCAGGAGCTTGGAGCTTCTTCTGGGTCTCCCACGTGGATGCAGGGGCCCAAGCATTTGGGCCATCTTCTACTGCTTTCCTAGGCCACAGTAGAGAGCTGCATTGGAATAGGAGCAGCCAGCACTAAAACCAGCACCCAAATGAGATGCTGGTGCTGCAGGTAGAAGATTAACCTACTGCGAAACGGCACTGTCCCCAATCTAATTATTTTTGACATACTCTTGTTGGAAACATCTGACCACAAGTTGTTATGACTGATTTTTAAAAGACATATAATTATATTTTTAATCACTTATCAACACAGGATTGTATTTATTTTCTCCTTCTTGCTCTCTCACTCTGTCTGTCTCTGAGTGTCTCTCCATACACACGCACATGCACACACAATTTGAGGCAGCTTCAGCTTAAATCAGAATAAAAACATTCTAAAATTCTATGGGCATGAAACATACTTTTATATTTCATGTAATGAAATGTTTTTGGAGAGTATAATTTACAATTTCCAATTCTACTTAAATAACTACATAATAGTCTGAATGACCAAAGTAATATTTTGACAGTTTTCAAATTAAGTAAATAAAACATGAAAGAAAAACAACTGAATGTTCTTATAAGACTCATGACCAACATTTATTGAATATTTCTTACCTTAAACACTGTTACTTGCATTAACTCTTCTAGAAGTTTTGATACTCAGAGCAGCCTCAAACATGGTCAAGTTGTAACAGTCACTATTGATCCTATAGAATAATCACTGCAGTTAGCCTTGCTATCAAAGCTTCATTTTTTTTTTTACTCTGTCACTTCCTTTCCTTAAAAAAAACATGGCATTTACCAATAACTTTTTTTTTTCAGTGACAGACTGAACATCTGCTTGACCTAGAAAGTGTGACCATGGTTCCATTTCCATCCTTCTCCCTGTCTCCCTTTTCCCCACAAAGACAGTGAATATTTGGACTAACTTCTGAGGGTAATTCATCCTCAGTTCTTCCTATGTAATGAGGACTTTCTCCTGCTGACTTTGTAAATTGGTTTTGCTGCTTATTTTCTTGTATGTACTAGGACGGCAATTAATGTTAAGGCTTCCAATATGCCTAGTATAATATACAGATCCATGAATATTCAAATCAGCTTTGTGAAATGGTGTAATGAACTAACTAGAGTTTGCATTCCAAAATATCAAATAATCAAATTTTTCTGAAAACATATTACTTATAACAGCGTACTGTGCGTGGATATAAGTATTAGATTGACAATATTTCTGTATATTTCTCACTGAGTATATTTTAATACCCCAGTCCAAAATATGAACTATATATTTCATATGTGATATATATTTATCTTTTATATTTTAAATGCATTTTATTTTATATTTTACATTTGTTATTGACACGATGTACATGATATTGGACACCACATGATGTTTCAATACATTTATTATAAAATGTTCAAATCAGGGTAAGCATCTCTACCTTCTCAAATTTTTAGCATTTCTTTGTGGTAAACCATTCATAATCTTTCTTCCAACTTTTTTTGGAAATATATCCTTTGGTCATAGTGCTACTATCCTCCTGCCAATATATATGTTATATATATTTATGCTATATATATATATAGTATGTTAGTGTTTTCATGTTGCAAATATCATTTTTCATGCTTATTCACCACAGTTTTAGATAACAACTGCTTTCATCTCAGAATTATTTTTATTTATTCCAAAGTCAGAGTGACAGAGCCAAAGAGAGGGAGAGACTGTGTGAGAGGGAGAGAGAATGAACAAGAGAGAGAGGGGTATATTCATTGTTTTCACCCTGTGGGTCACTCTCCAAATCTCAATATCTTCAAAAGCCTAGGCTGATCTGGAATAGGCCAAACCAGGAGCCAGGAACTCCATCCTGGTATCCCACATTGGACGCAGTGACACAAGTACTTGGACCATCATTCACTGCTTTCCAAGGCACATTAGTAGCAAGTGGGATTACACGCAAAGCAACCAGAACTCAACCATCACTCTGATATGAGATGTGGTGTCACAAACAACAATTTAACCTAACTTGCCAAAGCTCCACCCCCCAAAAAATATTTTTCTTGGGAAACTTCTTACCCACAGAGTTTTATTTAATAATGACATTGAGTGGAAAGAAAAGGGCTCAGTGAAGTCTAAAGGGTAAGTTGAATGCTCAGAATTACAGATTGAAATGCTGGGTTAGAAACAGAACTCCTTTTAAAAATATGAGTGGATTTTTATCTTTTTAATTACCTTGAACTTCTTGTAATATGTATATATAATTCTTTTCACTGTAGAGGTCAGTCCATATAACCTTTAATCAATTATCTTATTGTGTTAAAAATGTATCTCTGATTAAAATTATAAATAAAATTTGAACAGAAACATGAGAAATGTTGAAAAGAGCAAGAATTCTGTACTGAGACACTTTCTGAATGAAAATGTTCTAAGTGAATATTCACACTCTTCAGCAAATAAACGAAGTAAACAGTATGCATGAAGCTAAATTATTTGAGCCTGTTGGCATTCCATATATAGTTACTGAATTTGGTGGAGGAGAAGTAAAACAATCCATGATATACAACTTCTCTACAAGAATGATGCTCATCAATTTCCAAACACTCCTTTCTTTTCTTATTCTTATCCTTATTTCTTCACTCAGTTATTTCCCGTAAGTTTTTCAGTACAAGTTTATTGATCTTAGTTTATGCTACACAGTGTGCTTCCTTTTAAGAATTTTATCAAGCCGGCGCCGTGGCTCAATAGGCTAATCCTCCACCTTGCGGCGCCGGCACACCGGGTTCTAGTCCCGGTTGGGGCGCCGGATTCTGTCCCGGTTGCCCCTCTTCCAGGCCAGCTCTCTGCTATGGCCAGGGAGTGCAGTGGAGGATGGCCCAGGTGCTTGGGCCCTGCACCCCATGGGAGACCAGGAAAAGCACCTGGCTCCTGGCTCCTGCCAGGATCAGCGCGGTGCGCCGGCTGCAGCGGCGGCCATTGGAGGGTGAACCAGCGGCAAAGGAAGACCTTTCTCTCTGTCTCTCTCTCTCACTGTCCACTCTGCCTGTCAAAAAAAAAAAAAAAAAAAAAAGAATTTTATCACTACACTAAATAAACATATAAATCGTCCAGGTTTTGAAAATTCTCTGAAAATTATAAAATGCAAATAAACATGGTACTATAATCACAATGGTGACTTTTTTACTATAATCCTCATTCAATTACTGATAACTAAAAACCTCAAATCTCTCTTATTTTGAAATGACAACAGCTGGAAAAACCAATTAATTAACATACACTGTATTTAGCAACAAAATAACATTTTTTCATTCATATATAACATTTAGCATGTTTCCTCCATGTTTCCTCAGCTAGAGTGCAGATTATTTGAATGAAGAAAATCAACCTGCTCATGATACTAGATGATCCAAAGTGTTGAAAATATACCTTGTACACATAAGACATGTTTGGTACATCTCTCTTCTGTAACTAACATAAATAGATTCACTAGTTTTTGTTTGTTTGTTTGTTTTTTTCTAGAGCTGGTACTGTGGCGTACTGGGTAAAGTCGCTGCTTGAGGTGCCAACATCCCATATGGCTGCTCCACTTCTGATCCAGATCCAGCTCTCTGCTAATGCACCTGAGAAAGCAGTGGAAGACAGCACAATACCTGGATCCCTGCACCTGCGTGGATGACCCTGAGGGAGTTCCTCGCTCCTGGCTTTGGACGCAGCTCTGGATGTTGGGGCCATTTGGGGAGTGAATCAGCTCATGGGAGGTCTCTCCCTCATTCTCTCTCCCTCCCTCCCCTTCTTTCTATCTGTGTCTGTGATTCTGCCTTTCACATAAATAAATATTAAAAATATTTTATGTGTTTCTAACAATGATTTTTACTATATCCAGCATTCATACACACATACAATCACATATGCACACACATGCATTTTTCAAAGTAAAAAATGCTAATAGTAGAATTTCATGTGTCTAATTAATTTTTAATTGATGATTGAGGAGTTTTTTCATAAACTTTATAATCTTCCATTAAATATGACATAAGAAAAATATCTATTTGCTCAAACTTTTTATATGTTGGTGAACACATTAAAATTTTTTCTGTGTTTTAAAATTTATATTGTGCATTACTGTTATTTATGTTGTTCCCCAAAAGAACAAAAATTTGGATAACTCATAAAAGCATATATAAATGATCAAGAAGTTATAAGATAAAACATCATTAGTCATCAGGATAATAAAAATTAAAATCAACCAAATATATGACTGTATACTCATTAGAATGACTAAGATAAAAGAAAACTGCCAAAAGTAAATGTTGGCAAAGAGAAGGTGGGACTGAAATGCTTGTATTTATGCTAGAGGAACTATAAACACTATTTAGAAATTTTTGTATTTTCTTGTTCAGTTAAACATATACACATTCTAACTCCACAATTCTTTTGATCAGCACTACCCAAGAGAAAATTCAAAGCACCTGTCCTCAAAAGACCTGAGCTTGTTCCAAAAATCTTATATATGATGCCTCAAACATAATTATGTCAGATACTCATCAGCAGATGAAAGAATTAACATATTGTGATATACTGATAAAGTAGAGCACAGTCATCTCTCCAGATTAAAACTACAAATCAAAAATAACTGAAAAGAAAAATATACCTTGAGCACATAAAGACTTCTTTAAAAATTATTCCTTAAACAATACAGTACAACAACCATGCATTTGTGTGTCATGTACATTGTGTTATTAAGTAATTTAGAGATGATTCAAAGTATGCAGGAGAATGTAGGAAACTGATATGTAATGTTACACCATTTTACAGAGCTGATTTGAATATTCATGGATTTTGGCAATCACAGGTAAGAGTGTCCTGGAACCAATCCCCCATAGTTGGTCAGGTATTGTTGTACTACTCAGCAAGAGGAAAAGAAGAAAGACACCGATGCAAATAATAAAATGGGCTGGCGCCACAGCTCACTAGGCTAATCCTCCACCTGCAGTGCCAGCACACTAGGTTCTAGTCCCGGTCAGGTCTCTGGATTCTGTCCCAGTCGCTCCTCTTCCTGTCCAGCTCTCTGCTGTGGCCCAGGAGTGCAGTAGAGGATGGCTCAAGTGCTTGGGCCCTGCACCAGCATGGGAGACCAGGAGAAGCACCGGGCTGCTAGCTTCGCATCAGCCCAGTGCGCTGACCGCAGTGCGCCGGCTGCAGTGGACATTGGGGGGGTGAACCAACGGAAAAGAAAGACCTTTCTCACTGTTCACTCTGCCTGTCAAAAAAATAAATAACAAAATGAATTCATCTCAAAAAAAAAGAAATAAAAAAATAGCCTATTATATAATTCTGTCTGGCATGTAAATGCAGGCAAAGCTAATCTATGGTGATAGAAATCAGAATAGCAATTGCCTACAGGAGAGAAGGATGACAAATGGCCATAAGTGGACAGGAATAAACTTTCTTAGGAGCTTCAGATGTGTTGGGTATTGGTCGGGATGTTAGTTTCAGTGGTGCACACATTTATTAAAGCTCATTCAATTATAGAGTTTATATCTGAGCATTTCACAAAATGCAAAGTATTTTCCTCATTAAAAATATTAAATAACCATGTATTTGACCAAATTAATAATTTAATATAAAAGCCATATTATCTCGAGATATAAACTGAAATATTAATCAATTTAATCAAAATATATGATTAATTTTTATGTTTATTAGAATAATACTGATTTAGTCTCATGAAGATATTGATAATAAACATCTTATTTAATGGTGAAATTTGGAAAAATTTTCCTTAGAGATCAAGAATGAGCCAAGATATCATAATTTATAATTTGACATGTATAGTGTAGCCCAGTCTGGTAAAGAAAAAGGGGGGGTTGAGAGTGCAGTGCTGTGGCACAGCAGTGAAAGCCGCTGCCTGCAGTGCCGGCACCCCATACAGGTGCCTGTTCAAGTTCTGGATTCTCTGCTTCCAATCCAGCTCTCTGCTGTGGCCTGGGAAAGCAGTAGAAAATGGCCCATGTCGTTGGTCCCCTGCACTCTCATGGGAGACCTGGAAGAAGCTCCTGGCTCCTGGCTTCAGATCAGTGCACTTCTGGCCTTTGTGGCCATTGGAGAGTGAACCATCAGATGGAAGACCTCTGTCTGTCTGTCTGTCTCTCTCTCTGCTTCTCTCTGCTTCTGCCTCTCTGTAACTCTGCCTTCCAAATAAATAACTAAATAAATCTTTAAAAATAGAAAAAATAAGGGGAGAAATATATAAACTTTCAGAATAATAAATGTACTAATTATGAACATTACTTTGTATAGAACATATAAAAATACTATTCAAAGATGATAGAATTAAAAAGGAGAGAACAATCCAACATGGGAAGTGGGATACACAGCGGACTCATAGAATGGCAGATGTCCTAAACAGCACTCTGGCCTCAGAATCAGCTCTTAAGGCATTCGGGTCTGGCTGAAGAGCCCATGAGAGTATTTTAGGCATGGAAAGCCAAGACACTCTGGCAAAAAACAAACAAAAACAAAACAAAACAAACAAAAACAACAAAACTTAAATGAAAGATCTCTGTGAGTGAGATCACAGCGGAAAGAACAGGCCATCAAAGAAGGAGGTACCTTTCTCTGGAGGGAAGAGAAAACTTCCACTTTGACTATGGCCTTGTCTAAATAAGATCGAAGTTGGCGAACTCAAATGGCTTCCACAGCCTTGGCAGCTCATGACAAGAGCCTAGGGTGATTACTGATGCCATAAACAAGAGTGTCAATTTGTTAAGTCAACAACAGGAGTCACTGTGCACTTACTCCTCATGTGGGATCTGTCCTTAATGTGTTGTACTATGCGAATTAACAGTAAAACCAGTACTCAAACAGTATTTTACACTTTGTGTTTCTGTGTGGTTGCAAACTGTTGAAATCTTTACTTAGTATATACCAAATTAATCTCCTGAATATAAAGATAATTGAAAATGAATTTTGATGTGAATGGGATGGGAGAGGGAGCTGGAGATGGGAGGGCTATGGGTGGGAGGGAGGTTATGGCGGGAAAAAGCCACTGTAATCCAAAAGATGTACTTTGGAAATTTATATTTATTAAATAAAAGTTAAAAAAAGAACCAACAAATTATTGTTGCTGAACACAGTGTTAATATAAAAGCTCAATTATATATTTGTATTTCAGTAACAAATGTATTGAAACAAAATTATGATTTAAATAACATCTAAATAACAAATACTAAAAATAATTGTAGCAAAATTTATGACTTTTAGTCATACAATTCTATATGTACTGAAGTAAAATGAATATATGCCAATTAAATAAAATACGTAATATATATAAATAATTTTACAGGCACATATTATACACAATCTGTGTCTATATCCCACATTTTTTTTTTTTTGACAGGCAGAGTGGACAGTGAGAGAGAGAGACAGAGAGAAAGGTCTTCCTTTGCTGTTGGTTCACCCTCCAATGGACGCCTCGGGACCGCGCTGATGCGAAGCCAGAAGCCAGGTGCTTCTCCTGGTCTCCCATGTGGGTGCAGGGCCCAAGCACTTGGGCCATCCTCCACTGCACTCCCTGGCCACAGCAGAGAGCTGGCGTGGAAGAGGGGCAACAGGGACAGAATCCGGAGCTCTGACCGGGACTAGAACCCAGTGTGCCAGCGCCACAAGGCGGAGGATTATCCTATTGAGCTGCGGCACTGGCTATCCCACATTATTTTATATAAGTAGTACAAACCTACATGTTTACCTACAGACTGCTATTTGTTTAGAAAAATACATGAAACTTAAAATGACATGAATAGCCAAAATATCATTGGTGAAGAAGATGAAAGAATCCCTGGGTTTATTAGATATCAAAATTTATTATAATGTGAATCATTATGGGCACAGTAGATTTCGCTACATTAAGAAACAAGAAACAATGATTCTCAACTAGAGGTGAATTTGATATTCAGATAACATTTTGAAATAACAGGAAGTATGCTGATTACTTTTTTTTAAATTTTCAACATAATTTATCACAGGCCTCTGAAGTGTATATAAAATGTTTTAGTGCAACATCTTACAAAGAGTTTTTCCTTTAAAAAACCAAACAGTTCAACAGCTCTCTACATCATGCACAGGTAGTTTTTCTTATCCCATCTTTATTTTCTTTCAACAATTAATGCAGAGAAACTGTTGTTTGAAAGTAATATGAAAACTTGCTTCATAAACACCCTGAGTCAAAGAGGGTGTGGTCATATACATATCCTGTAGTTTTCCATAAATGTAGGATTGTAGAGGGAGATATAGTTGGATTTAATGGGTATAGGCCAGCTATGCTGCCAAATATCTTGTGATACACAAGTCAATCTGTCCTGTCATCAAAAATTATACAGTCCAAAATGATACAGTTCTGCTTTTGTAAAATTCGGTGTAAAGTGTCCAAAAGAGTATAATGCACATTAGCATTATTAGCTAATGTCAAAGGGAGAAACGAGAAGCTATAAAGAAAAGAATGCTCTTTCCTGTAATGGTGTTGGGAAAATTACTCACCAGATAAATGGATTGATGAGAATGTGACCCTGACTCACATCTTATAAAGCAATTAAATCAGGTAACTTGAAAAGCTAAATGGAACACAAAACCAGTAGCATTTTGAAGGTTTTATATGGGGGTCGTCTTTATATTCTTGGAGCATAAAAAGACATTATAGGCCTAATACAAAAGTGCTAATTGTAGGTGAGAAGAAAGATAAGTGGATGTACATTACAACTATGAAATCCATCAATAAGACATACCTGTGGATAAGTGAGTTGATCAGCACATTTTGGGAAAGGGAATAGGAGAAATGCTCGAGGCAGGTGGACATAGAGTGTACATGTCCTGGTGGATACTTGCCTAACGGATATGAGGAATCATTGAAAGGCATGAGAAAGATGCGTTTTTACCATTACTAGTAGGAGTAATAGAAAATGAAGTTAGAAAACTTATAGAGGGCTAGATCAAGAAATCCAATTTTAGGTCATTTTGTAAAGATGTTGGATTTTATTTTGAAAGATGAGACTAGAAACTGTGTCTTTAGATGTAGTGTTCTTTATGTGTGTGGGACATTGGAAATAGTATGCTGGGCTGCGTGGGTGGGAGGAGAGGCGAGGGGAATCAGGAATGCCGGAAAAGCCTCACTGAAGATTCAGGAAAGAATGAAATAAATTTAGACAGTGGGTATTTGTGACTCCTCAAAGAGACACAAACTTGGAGCTATCTTAACTCTGCCTTTCAAATAAATAAATAAACCTTAAAAAAAATAGCTGCCATGTTCAATGCCAGCATCCCATATGAGAGATGTTCAAGTTCAAGCTGCTCCACTTCCAATCCAGCTCCCTGCTAATGTAAGTGGGAAGGCAGTGGAAGATGGCCCAAGTGCTTGGACTCCTGCACGCATGTGGTAGACAAAGAAGACATTCCTGGTTCCTGGCTTCAGCCTGGCAAAGGCCCAACCATGGTGGCTATTTGTTTAGTGAACTAGAGGGTGGAAGATTCTCTCTCTCTCTCTCCTCTCTCTCTAATTTTGTCTTTCAAATAAAATAAAATAAGTCTTAAAAAAAGAGTTTACAACTTAAGGCAAGTGGAGAATTAGAGTCCTGGCTGAAGTTGTTTGTTTGTGCTAATGGTAGAAAAAACAGTAAGGTCAGTTAATACGGTAATGTTTTTTTCATTTATATTCAGCTTCAATAGTAAGTACGTAGGGAAAATAAAGCTAGAATTAATGAGATCTTTTATTTATCCCAGTATTTTAAGTAAATTAATAAAAGTGCAAAGAACTTTAGGATGTGTAGAATAGAAGGAAGTAAGCTTTTAAGACACACTGGAAAATTGGACAGGCTCAATGGATTGATTAGATATCCTATTGAAAAAGTGCCCTGGGTATGCTTGTAATGGTTGTTACCAGCTAGAAACATAGGAAGTGGTCAATGGAGGTGCTTGAGTTTGACACTGCGTTGGATTCACCATTATTAGTAATGGCAAAGTCCTTTGCATAACCACAGGGAAACCATGTAGGAGATGTGAATAAAGGAAAGATCATTGTCAGAGAGGAACAATTATCCTCTATCATTGCGTGTTAGGATCACCTGTGAGTGGCTCACAATGGGGTTACATTTTAATAAGCTCATTGTTTAAAGACTATTACTTATTTGAAAGAGAGAAAAGGAGAAAAGAGAGAGACACAGATGAGAGAGAAATAGAGAGGGAGAGAGAGAGAGAGAAAGAAAGAGAGAGGGAGGGAGGGAGAAAGAGGGAGAGGAGAGAGAGCATTTTCATCCACTGGTTCACTCCTCACATGGCCCCAACAGCCAGGGCTGCCATAACACTGGCCCCTCCGATTAAAATACAGTAAGTGAAATTGTGTTTACTACATCTAACCTGAAGAGCCTCGCAGTTTACCAACGCAGCAGACATTGAAGAATTACCTGTTTTCCCCTGTGATTGTGTTGCTGACACTGAGGTCCAGCATCACATCATACAAGACTATTTATGGCACGTAGCAAGCCTGAGAAAAGATCAAAAATCTGAAATGGAAGTACATCTTCTGCTGAATCTGTATTGCATTTGCATCAACCTAAAGCAGATAACTCAGAAACACAGTAAATTGAGGACCATCTACTGTAATCACTAAACTTATGACAGATGTGGTGTTGCTTTAGTAACTGCCCAAGAAAGAAAATCTCCAAGGAATAGAGGGGAATGGCCTGGTGCTTCAAAGATAGCTACAAAAAGATGACTCAAGAAGAATTAAATATAATGTAGATATTTATCATTATTATTCATCATATTTATCACTTAAGGAAGTCCTAATTGACAGATATAAGCTTTGATAATAGTTTTGACTAGGAAATAATGTCAGCATTAATTAATGGGCAGTGAGTAGTCATATAAATATGAAGTACAATGAGCATTCGATAGTTTTGATTTTCCCAACCATGGGTAAACAACAGACCGCTGTCTAAAAGGTAATTCCGTAGCAAAGAGCAGCTTCATTAAATACATAAGGAGGAAAGAAACCAAAGTAGAGGAGCAGAGTCCATGAATGGGAGTACAATTACATTTGGAAAAACTATATAACTTCCATTATGATTGGTTAAATTTGCTATGCCTAAGTATGGGAGAAATTGATATCTAAAAGTATTACAGGATCTTCATTGTTTTTAATTCAATGAATGCACTCACTTTACTAACATTACTTCATATCCATTTTTGCCTTCACAATATTCAACATTGTCAAATTGTTCTTCAGAAGTACGGCTTCAGCCGGGGCTGCGGCTCACTAGGCTAATCCTCTGCCTGAGGTGCCGGCACTCCAGGTTCTAGTCCCAGTCAGGGCGCCGGATTCTGTCCCAGTTGCTCCTCTTCCAGTCCAGCTCTCTGCTGTGGCCCGGGAAGGCAGTGGAGGATGTCCCAAGTCCTTGGACCCTGCACCCACATGGGAGACCAGGAGAAGCACCTGGCTCCTGGCTTCGGATCAGCGTGGTGGGTCGGCCACAACACGCCGGCCGCAACAGCCATTGGGGGGTGAACCAATGGAAAAGGAAGACCTTTCTCTCTGTCTCTCTCTCTCTCACTGTCCACTCTGCCTGTCAAGAAACAAACAAACAAACAAAACCAGAAGTATGGCTTCAAATCTAAATTAAAAAGCTGAAAATGGTTTCTATTTACTATCTATATCTTACCTGAACTAAACCATAAAGGAGTAGTGAAGCAAATGACAGTTTTACATAGAAAAAAATCTTAAAGCTACTCTGAATAAGCCAAAGAATTTGCTCAGATGCTTAAGGTGATTGAGATTAATGCCCTTAATACACATTACAAACTCTGTCTAGTGGTCTATGCTTGAGTCCGCAGTAATCTAATGAATCAATCAGAGTCTATGTTTCAACTCAGCTGGTGGAAGGATAACAATAAAATGTGTGGAACAGAATTGTCCTATTGATCGCTCCTTAATCTAATCTCCTCCCTGGTATCTCCTGATCACTACATTTCTACCTCTGCAGGACTCAGGCCCTAAAGCAATGACATCTTGGATGCTATTATGTCACAATGTTCCCTAGTCCTCTCATTAAGGCCTGCCATTCATGATCACAATACAGCAATAAAAAAAATGCCATCAAGCTCTTCTCATGACTTTGAACAATTCTGTGGGAATAACACAACCAAATGCACACACCCATACACAGCAAACACACATTTCTCATCTCAGCCTAGATTTATTGACAAGAAAAGAGGAGTCCTGGTAACATATCAGGGAAAAAAAAAACACCTTGTTTTCCTCTCTCCCATCAATCAAATTAGAATTGCAGGAGTGAGAATTTGGAAATGCAGGTGCTCTATTACTTTCACGTCAGAAAATAGTCGTGTTCAAGACATTGATTATCATTTTTAAAAGGAAGAAGTTCATTTCACTGACAGTATGACCTTCAATAATGCCTGAACTCCTGCTGTCTCTAAACTGACTTTCATGTTTCAAGAAGATCTTTTTGTTCTTCAGTTATGCTTTAAAAAATGCAGTGGTGAGGTCTGGGGTCTTGCAGAAATACAAACACAGAGATCCATCCAAGGAGGAATAATAACTCCAGGTAGCAACTTTGAGAAGTAAAAGCCTATTATTTTCATGTTAAATCAATGTGGAAATACAATTATTGCATCCTTTTAATAAAAGGAATTAGTTATCTAAATTAGGGCAAATAAAGCCATTATTTGATTATTTACATAATGTATAATATGTATAGATAAATATTAATAGTGTGGCATTTTACACAATAAAGATTACCTATGATTAATAGAGGCTTGGAATAATCCATTGTTTCTTTGGAAGCTGTAAAACAATGTAAAAATCTTAAAGAGGATGTTAGTCCTGCAATCTTTGAAAATTTCAAAACTCCTTTAAACATTCTCTTACCTTTTTGTATCTAGTTATAAAATGTGTAATAAATATGCTGAAAAGGGGATAATGGCATCCAGGCATTTAACATCCTCATTTTATGACTTTTATGAACTACAATTAGATAATTACTACTAATTAGTATGTTAGAATAGCAGAATTATTAGAGTATAGAAGAGAATTAGCAATATGTTCAATGTATGGCATTCATCCAGAGATCAGTGGGGCTGACGTTTTCTTTGCTCTTTTTTGTTAACATTGAATAGAAAACTGCTCTTGCTCTTTATTAACTCCAAATGCAATGATGCCTAAAATTTTCACCAGTTTATATTTACACTATTCATGTTAGTGTCTTTGATATATTATTCTTTTCTGTAGCACAAGGTAATTCAACAATTTATTCACTGAGAACTGAAACTGAAAGCCAAAATGGCAAACTGAGCTAGGAGAACTTGTAACACTTTCAAAGTTCTTCTCTCTTTGTTTTTAAAGGAAGGTCTATTTTTGAATAATTATTGTAACAAAATTATGCTTAAAATCACAAATCTTTTCTAAGATTTTGACCATTATGTTAATGCTGTCATTACCTCAAATGTAAGGACAGCTTCGTTTTTGTATAAAATAAGGAATGAAGAGAAATAGCTGTTCTAAATAGATCAATGGAAAGAAAAAGTTAAAGATGAGGGAAGATCTAGACCAGTAATAGTAAACTGTTAATAAAGAAAATTAAAATGCCAAGTAATTTAGTGTCATAGAATATTTTTAGTGTAAGATGCTACTTATGCTACTTACATCATTTAGAGAAAGAGTTAAATAAGACAGATGAGCACTTTCCTATGGGCCTTGATTTGCAGCTGCATAGCTAGAACACTGCTTTAACAACTGGGAAAAAATGCAAATGTGTCTACTGCAGATATTCCAAGATATAGGATCCACTATCCTAGGGACAAAGCAAATGGAGCAAATTAGTCAGTAAAGGCAGTAGTGAGAACTGTTAGATATTATCTGCCATCTGAGGAACATTAAACAATATGCTGTCTGTGGGAAGGCTCACTTCAGTTATTCCTGCTCTCTCTCTTTCTCTTGCTTTTTCAAGAAGGAAAAAAGTAGAATTCCATGACATAATTTTTCATGTATCTCAATACTTTATAGCAATTCTTTATTTCAATGTTAAAGAATTCCTGTCTTTGTGTCCTTACACCCACCTTCTTCAGCTTTGGCTTTCTTTGGATTCCATATAGTTGCTTGTTAATGGAGAATCAAATGGACCTGAAACTAGTTCCAATTCTTACTTTTCCAATCAATTGCTAAATCCTGACTATTTTTATTTTTTATGTATACTTATTCATTTTAACTTATTTTAGAAAGTATATTTATTAATTTTAACTTATTTTAGAAAGCATATTTATGCTTTCATTTGCTGCTTCACTCATCAAATGCCTGCAGTAAGTAGAGCTAGGCAAGGTCAAAGGCAGGAGCCCAGAATTCCATCCGTCTCTCCTGTATGGGTGGTAAGAAGCCAACTACTTGAGCCATCTCCCCAGAACATTAGCAGGAAGCTGGATGAGAAGCAGGGTAGCCTGGCCTTGGGCTGGGCACTTCAGTATAGGATGTTGGAGCCCCAATTAATAGCTTAACCAGCTGCTACACAACACCCACCCCAATCGTAACAATTTCACTTCTTAAATATATTTTTAAAAATTTTGACCTGCTTTGCACTCTCATCAGTTAACTGTGGGTCTTCTCTTGCTTTGTTCATTGCATAGTTTCACCAGTGATCAGCCTAATTTGCCCATCTTTAATATTTTTCCATTTAGCAATATGTTTACTTAAAATTCATATACAGTGACCAGGTACTTACTTAAAGCTTAATCAAATCATTACTTTCTAATTGCCTAGAGCCCCCTGAAGTCACTTAAGAGGGCTTGAAAATCTCTTTTACTTGAAGCCCTGCTCTCTCCTTAGTTCCTCTTACCTTACCTTTAAAAACTATTTATAGTTATTCAAATGGCATCCTAAGCTTTCTCTCACACATTTCTGTTTAGATCCTCCTTATAAGCATTCTACACTTCCTTAAACCCTTCCTATCCTTAAGTTCAACGTCTAATTTTTATATGAATCAGAAGACTTTCACGGAACCTCAAGGTGAATGGAGATTATCTTCCCATTCCTATAGCTCTCTACCTGTTGATAATCCAGCCATTCTGTGTCTATTTCAGCTAATAGCAAAATATCCCAACAAATCGCCTGTGTCTTACATATATGTTTACTTGCAGAGTTTGGTGCCAATGGTAATCTAGTAATTATTTAATAAATATATGCACAAATTAATACAAATTCAATATTTGATATACTATGATATGACTTATATCATAGATTTTTTAAAATTATAACAATTACAGAAATGATTATGGTGACAGACTATAAAGCTAAATGTAGCATGATTGGAATATATTGATGTTTCAGCCAAGTTCTATAGGATACTCTAATATCCTTCTTTAATACGATTTTGTCTCCTTTTTAAAATATCATCTATTTATGTATTTGTATTTATTTGAGAAACAGACACACACACACATTCACACACAGGAGAGAGACAGAGACAGAGAAAGAGATCTGGAGGCAAGTTTTATTTGCTAGTTCATGCCTTAAATGTCTGCAACAACTGACATGGCCAGCCTGGAGACAGTAGCCCAGAACTCAATCTGGGTCTTCCACACAGGGAACAGGATCCCAACTACATGAGCCATCACTTCCTTCCTTCCAGGTACCATACTACCAGGAAGCTGGAAACCGTAGCACTTGAATCTAGAGGCTCCAATATCCAATGCAAGTTTGCCAAGTGGTAGGTTAATCATATGCCAAACATCTACCTTTCCTTTTTGTTTTATTTGCACACATAACAGGCATAGACTCTTTTTTTTTTTTTTTTTTTTGGACAGGCAGAGTGGACAGTGAGAGAGACAGACAGAAAGAAAGGTCTTCCTTTTCCGTTGGTTCACCCCGCAATGGCTGCTGTGGCCGGTGCACCACGCTGATCTGAAGCCAGGAGCCAGGTGCTTATCCTGGTCTTCCACACGGGTGCAGGGCCTAAGGACTTGGGCCATCCTGCACTGCACTCCTGGGCCACAGCAGAGAGCTGGACAGGAAGAGGAGCGATGCTGACAGAATCCAGTGCCCTGGCTGGTACTAGAACCCAGGGTGCCAGCACCGCAGGCTGAGGATTACCCTATTGAGCCGCGGCGCCAGCCAACAGTCATAGACTCTTCAGAGTTAACAGTACATTCTGTTTGCAACAATAATTGCAGTCTGCTTATAGAATAAGACCTGCTCTAAGAGAATAATTTATAGCAGAATCTCAATAGCCAAGTAGTCTAAATTTGAATGTGATCATTATTACAAACCAACAGCAAATTGCTTGACATTACACAATTTCAGTTGCGTATGTATAAAATGACGATGACAATGACTACTACATAAGTTTACTGTGTGGCATGGATAAAATACATATAAAGAAAAGTAATAATGGAGAGGATGGATAACACATTGTATAAAATAAGTGCCTGATCTTAAGGCTATTTCAACGTAGTGTGTGTGTGTGTGTGTGTGTATGCATGCATGTATTCAGAAAATGGTACATTGCCATAAAATAGAAGAAGCACAAATGAAGTGGGTATGAAATATATTCAAAACAAACCTTGAGTTTTCAGAAAAATAAGAGGCCACTTCTAATTGTGTCTAACTATGCCCAAGATAGCATTTAAGTCAGATCATGAACTCAATTGTGGGAGAAATAGACATGAAAATCATCTTGAAAGATTGAAGGGTCTATTTTGACAGTGGATTTGGTATATAGATGGGAGAAGCACAGGTTATCACACAAAAAGGTTTGAAACTAACTATTGGCTTTTGAAAGTCTGGTTTTGCAACTTGAATTTCAATATATGATAATAATTAATAGAAATATCAAGATTAGAACTGTTTCTTAGGGTTATTAAACTAGGTACAAGCATTGTTTGGATCAGAGGGCCAAAATAATCTGGAGGTATAACCAGTGATGAGATGTTTTAATACAAATTTGTTAAGTGATAAGGGCATGAATTTGGTGCCAAAAGCAATCAGAAGACAGATACTGTATTGAAAAGATTTGTCATACTTTTTCTAATTTATGTTGAAAGGGATTATTTGAGAATAATTTGATTAAATGCAGACATTCTCTCATTTTATGGAATTGCTTTAACATAAGAAAAATATAAAATTTATACTTTCTTAAAGCATTTTTTTCAGTCTCTCTGCCTAATTTTATTTTATTTATTCAGCAAAGGTATGTGAAACAAAATTTAGAAAGTTAAGTTGCATTAGGAAAACAAATGGAAGTATCAACTCTGCGAGCACCATTGCATGTTCACCTAGAGTGGACAATGAATAAAATGACACGGATCACCCTTGTTGGCCTTACAAGATACACTCAAATTGTCCAAACACATCAGTTTCTTTGTTGTTGTAAATGCTTTTTAATGAAATTGTTACTTCACTTACTACACCTGCTATGTTCTGACAGTAAATAGTGCTATCTACTTAGTAAAATCACTGACATTAGAAAGTTTAGCAGATGTTTTAGGGCACAGACACAATTCTCATCATGAGTGAATTCAGGAATAAATTTTAACACCAATTTGTCATTTAATTTTTTTCTTCCTGATCTGTCTTGTAATTAAAGGGCCAGAGTGCAATGCTTTGAATATGGAGTGGCTTCTGAAATATGACACTTTGGTAAGGGCATTTTGTAGGCTGTCTGATTCACAGTCACCCTTTCTTGTACTTCAGCTTTAGAAAATTTGTAATTTAAAAAGCCTCAGGAAAGAGCTCTTGGGCTGATATATTTTGAAACACATTATCTCCATAAAAATGTCTCCCCATTAGATTTTGCTGTGTCCAAAGCAATAATTAAACATAGCACTTTGCATTTCTGTGATCATTGATAGATATCATCCCTTAGAGTGAAAAGGCTAGAATTTGTTGTTTCTCTGAGACAGAGAAAAGAGTTTAAAATGTGAAAGTTTCTTCTTCTTTTTTTTTTTTTTTTTGACAGGCAGAGTGGACAGTGAGAGAGAGAGACAGAGAGAAAGGTCTTCCTTTGCCATGGGTTCACCCTCCAATGGCCGCTGCGGCCGGCGCACTGCGGCCGGCGCACTGCGCTGATTCGAAGGCAGGAGCCAGGTGCTTCTCCTGGTCTCCCATGCAGTGCAGGGCCCAAGCACTTGGGCCATCCTCCACTGCATTCCCTGGCCATAGCAGAGAGCTGTCCTGGAAGAGGGGCAACTGGGACAGAATCCGGCGCCCTGACTGGGACTAGAACCCGGTGTGCTGGCGCTGCAAGGCGGAGGATTAGCCTAGTGAGTTGTGGCACCGGCCTGAAAGTTTCTTACTACATATTTAATCACATTCTATGACTATCATGATCTCTCAGAAGTGATCACTTCATTAACGTCCAGAAATGGAAAAATAGGGCCTGGTGCTGTGGTGTAGTAAGCTAAGCCTCTGCCTTTGGCACCAGAATCCAGTATGGGTGTTGGTTTGTATCCCAGATGCTCCACTTCTGATCCAGCTCACTGCTGATGGCCTGGAAAGGCAGTGGAAGATGGCCTAAGTGCTTGGGCCTCTGCACTTGTGTGGGTGACCAAGAAAAGCTCATGTCTCCTGGCTTGGGGTCAGCCCAGCTCCAGCCATTGTGTCCATTTGGGGAGTGAACTAGCTGATGGACCTCTCTTTGTCCTCGCTTTCTCTGTCTGTAGCTCTGCATATCAAATAAATAAATAAATACATCTTTTAAAAAATGGAAAAATAAAAGCACACTAATATCTTTAGTTATTGCATGAAGCATCTAGCAAGAAGAGCATGGTGCTCCAAATTAGGAAATAAGAATTCAGTTCCAGTTCTACCACTTTCTAGTTAGGTTATCAATGTGGATTGTCTAACACTTCTGAATCTTATTTCCTCACGTATGAAAAATTCACAGAATGCTGTGTGAACTAAATAAGTAGAGTATAGCACATAGCCTGGCTAACTGCTTCTGAAACACATGATTCAGAAGTTGAGTGCTCAATCAAGGACTGATCCCATTCACTCTATAGATTTCAATATGTATAATCTTAAGGAATTTAGCACAAAATTGATAAATTTTAGTGATTTAACAGATGTACATTGAGTTGCTACTCTTTGTCATACACTTTTCTGGGCACTAAGTATAATGCAATGAATAAAATAAACTCCCAGCTTTTGCAGAGCATGGCTCTGTTGAACGCAGAACAGTAGGATGGTAGTAAAGGACTAAGCCTGCTGCTTCCTGTGGCAATAAGTTTTAGGGAGAAAGGTGAAGTAGCTTAGGGGCTTCAGAGTGACGTAAACGGAAGGCAGGTATTTCTTTAGGTAAAGTTGTGAGAGAAAGAAACCCAGATTAAGGGACATTTGAGCAGAGTCAATACAGCTCCCTTGCAAATTATGGAGTTCATTCTGCAACAAAGGAAATGAGTTTAGAAATGGGTCTGAGGTGGAATAAGCCCTGGGATGTCCATCCAACCGGAATTCTGTTAGGTACTACATTACTTGCCCTAAAAGATTTTAAATAAATTAATTAAATACATGCATGGGGATGTCCTAAACACTTAAAGGATGTGATCAATGAGGAACTTCCCGGGTAAGTAGCTGACGCACAGGATGAAAATACGTACACAGATGCAGGCATTTGGTGCAGTGGTTAGGACCCAGCTTGGAAACCTGCATCTGATGTCAGTGTGCCTGTGATTGACTGGTGACTCTGCTTTTGGTCAAACTTCCTGTTCATGTGCTCCCTGGGAGGCTGCAGTTGATGCCTTCTGCACTTGTGCCTCCAGCACACACATGGAAGATGTCAATGGAGTTTCTGAATCCTGGATTCAACATGGCCCACATCCGCAGTTCTGGGTCTCCTAGGTGGGCAGCAGTGACCCAAGTACTTGAAATATAATCTACTGATCCATGGGACATGGATTGGAATGAAAGTTAGACTTTAACCCAGGTACATTGATATGGATATAGGTGTCCCAGCAGGTGCTTTAACCTGCTGGGTCACAACATCAATATATAAAGACAGTTTTAATCCCCAAATTATAATTAATTCAATTGTCAAATATGTAATTAAGATTAATCTTTGTTAGATTTATTCATTTCGTATGTCATGATCACTGATATCAAGCATACTTACCTTCATGTTGTTTGTTTTTTTGTATCTTTTTTTGATTTTGGATAGTATTCTTTCATTTTGCTTTATTCTAAGCAATGGAGATATAATATGCATGATGAAATCTGAAAAAAAGGCACAATGTATATGTGAAATTTGTTAGAGATGAAACAGCACCTTTCTGGAATCCAATATTTTAAGATTCTTATTATTCTCAGCATAAAACATTTATTTCATAGAAGACAATCTTTCTGATCAGATTTTGCCTTAATTTGTTGATTTTTGATGTATTCTGAAAAATACATGAGAATTAGGCTGTAGTTATTAATATACAGCTCTGTATATATCGTCCCTCCTTCCTTTACATAACAACATTTTTCTTTTAGATATAAAATTTATGTCTGTTTTTTAATGTTATATAAGGTGAACAAATTCCATGTATTTCATTGATACAGATTTAGGAGCATAATGATACTTCCCACCCTGCACTCAGTCCTGCCTACACTCCTACCCGCCCATACTCCCACCCTCCCTCCTCTTTCCTTATATTCTTTTTTTTTTTTTTTAAGGATTTTTTTATTTGACAGATAGAATTACAGACAGTGAGAGAGAGAGAGAGAGAGACAGAAAGTCTTCCTTCCTTTGGTTCACCCCCCAAATGGTTGCAACGGCTGGAGCTATGCACATCTGAAGCCAGGAGCCAGGTGCCTCCTTCCTGGTCTCCCATGAGGGTGCAGGGGCCCAAGCATTTGGGCTATCCTCCACTGCTATCCCAAGCTGGAAGAAGCTGGACTGGAAGAGGAGCAACCGGGACTAGAACCAGCGCCCATATTGGATGCTGACACTGCAGGCGGAGGATTAACTTAGTGCGCCACGGTACCAGCCCCCCCTTTCTTATTTTTTTTCTCTTAATGTTTACAGTGACAGACTTTCAGTTTACTTTATTAATAAGATTAATAATAATTATTTTATTAATAAGATTAATCATCCACTAAATAAAAAATTCAACAAACAATAAGAAAGAAACCTATTCCTCAACAGTAGAGACAAGGGTTATAAACAACAATCAATTCTCAGAATGTCAATTTTGCTCATACGCATTACATTTTTCTGTACTCTATTAGCTCCTGCAGATCAGGGAAACATTGTATTTGTCTTTTGGGAATTGTTTTTTTTTTTCACTAAATATAATGAGTTACAGTTGCATCCATTTAGTTGCAAAAGACAGGATTTCATTCTTCATTTACAGCTGAGTAGTATTCCATAGTGTATATATACCACATTTTTTATTCAGTCATAGGTTGATGGAAATCTGGGTTGATTCTGTAACTTATTGTGAATTGAGCTATAATAAAAATGGGGGTAGATATAACTCTTTCATATGTTTATTTCATTTCCTTTCATTTCCCAGGAGTGGGATGGTTGGGTCATATGGTAAGTCTATTTTAAGATTTTTGAAGCATCTCCATACTGTCTTTCACAATGGCTGTCCTAATTTGCATTCTCATAAAGAGTGGATTAGGGTACTTTTTTCCCTATGTCCTCTCCAGCACTTATTTATTTATTTATTTATTTAAGATTTGTTAATTTATTTGAAAGGCAGAGTTACAGAGAAGTAGAAGCAGAGAGGGGCAGAGAGAGAGAGAGAGAGAGAGAGAGATCGATCTTCCACTCTCTGGTTCACTCCCCAAATGGTAGCTGAACAGATCCAAAACCAGGAGCTAGGAGATTCTTCCAGGTCTCCCATACCAGTGCAGGGGCACATGGACTTGGACCAGCCTCTACTGCTTTCCCAGGCCATAGCAGAGAGCTAGATGAGAAATGGAGTAACCAGAACCTGAACTGGAGCTGATATGGGATGCCAACAGTGCAGATGGCAGCTTTCTCTGCTATGCCACAGTGCCAACCTCTGTTTTTTGAATTCTGTATGAAAGCCACTATAACTGGAATAAGGTGAAGTCTCACTGTGGTTTTTATTTGCTTTTCCCTGAAGGCTAGTGTTCCTGACCATTTTCTCAAGTGTCTCTTGACCATTTGAATGTTATCTTTAGAAAAATGCCTTGTTCAAGTCCTTTGCCCATTTCTTAACTGGATTATTTTTTTGTTGTCGTTGAGTTTCTTGAGCTTCTTATTGATTCTGGATACTAATTGTTGATCAGTAGCACAGTTTGCAAGCATTTTGCCTCATCCTGTCATTTGCCTGTTCACTTCATTGGATAGTTCCTTTGCAGTGCAGAGACTCTTAGCTTGATGCAATTTCATCTATATTTACTTTGATTGCCTATGATTCTGGGGTCTTTTCCAAGAAGTCTTTGCCTATGCCAATGTCTTACAGAGTCTCCCCAATGTTCTCCTCTAGTAACTTCAGGTGGTAATTTTATATCCTTGATCCATTGTGAGTTGGATTTTGCATATGGTATTAGGTAGGGGTCTTGTTTCATACTTCTGCACCTGGAAATCCAGTTTTCCCAGCACCATTTGTTGAAGAGACTGTTCATGCTCCAGCGATTTATTTTAGCCCCTTTGTCAAAGATTAGTTGATTGTAGATGCATCTATTGATTTCTGGAGTTTCTATTCTGTTCCATGGGCCCACATTTTTATTTTTGTGCCAGTACCAGGATTTTGTTTTTTAGATTTTTATTAATTTTTTGACAGGTAGAATTACAGAAAGTGTGAGAGAGAGACAGAGAGAAAGGTATTCTTTCCATTGGTTCACTCCCCAAATGGCTGCTAGGGCTGGTGCTGTGCTGATCCGAAGCCAGGAGCCATGTGCCTCCTCCTGGTCTCCCATGTGGATGCAGGGGCCCAAGCATCTGGGCCATCCTCCACTGCTTTCCCAGGCCACAGCAGAGAGCTGGACTGGAAGAGGAGCAACCGGGACTAGAACCGGTGCCCATAGGGGACACCGGTGATGCAGGCGGAAGATTAACCTAAGTGTGCCAAGGTGCCGGCCCCAGGCTTTTTTGATTATTAATGCTCTGTAGTGTGTCTTGAAATCTGGTATCGTGATACCTCTGGCTTTGTTTTTGTTGTTTAAGATTGCTTTAGCTATTCAGGTATCTGTGTTTCTACATGAATTTTAGCATAGTTTCTTCTAGATCTGAGAAGAATGCTGTAGTATTTTGATTGGAATCACATTGATTCTGTGATTACAAATGAATCACATTTTTTTCCACTCTATAGAAACTAGGCACATGCAAATAACTCTTACAGTTTTATTTTTCTAAAATCTCTATAGCTTTCTGTGTACTTTCCAAATTCTGTTTTAAGGTATATATTATGACACTGTAGGGAGAGATTAAGTTTTGAGGAAGGAAGACTGAGTTGGTTTGGCTTGGTTTGAATGGCCTCAAAGACCATGATTAGAGACTTGGTCTCCACAATGTTGATTTCAGGAGTTGTGGAATCTCTAGCAGGTGCTGCTTAGTGTGAGGTCCTTCTGTCCTTCAACATGTGCTTTTGGAGACTACTTCTCACAACAGAGATGCTGCATAAAGCCTGACTTTCACCAATTTCACTCTGCCCCTGACTGGGGATGTACTCCTGACATCTGACACGTGTACCCACCACTGCGATCCCCCAGATCTCCCTGGGGTATTCACCAGCACTGAGCTGATGCAGGCACCACACCCTTAAATCTCTGAAACTGTGAGCTCAATAAACCGTTTCTGATTATAAAGTTAGCTGTGTGGGGTATTTGCTACACTTAGATAAAGCTGACTAATAGAAAGATTCATCTTAAAGTCAGTAACTTGAATTGCACTCTTAGTTTTGCTGCTAACTAACAATCATTTGGGGGAACTCAGAATTTTCTGGTCTTCGGTTTTCTTTCTTGTATTCCGAAGTGATAGTTTTCTAGAATGTTTCCATATAATAACTACCTGTGATTCGGTGATATTTAAAAGTACTCATAATTACCAAATGTTGTATTAACTTTTGTTGTTTTAGGTATTACATGTTTCAGATATATCCTGATATCTAAATATAATGTTGACATTCTTAATTTCATACTTAAACTTGGCTATCATGAAGTATGAATATTTTAAACTATTCACAAACAGGTAGATGCCCTATACCAATATGATATAACCCACTTTATTATTATTCTGAATTCTTTTATCCCTTGTTATATTTTTCTATCATTTACTTACCTTCCTATATGGATTAATTTTATAAAAAAAGGAATACATCTTTCTATAATATTATGATTATAGCACAATTGCAAAGCAGTTAAATATAACTAGCCATATTGATATGTGCTTCCTTCGCTAAAGACAATGAATAACAGAATGAATGTTAAATTGTTTTAAACTAGAACAGTGATTTATTATTGTCATCAAGTAAAAGAGCCATATACAGAAACCCAACCACAAAATTCAGTGATAGATTTCTTTAGACATCTTACATGCAAACTCAATTTGAGCCCTATTAAATCAAAGGGAAATAAGTCAGGTAATGTCAGGTCTTATAAATGCTTGATCCCACCATTATTTCCACAGCAACTTGATTTAATGTAAATATCATTGTGTGATAAAACTGGATTAAATCAAGTAAAAATGGGATTGAAGAGGAGGGAAAAGGACTTAACTAAAATAACTATTCTGTGTGAGTCTCTGTTAGTGAGTTTTCCACAGCAAAATACCATTTCAGAGTATTATGGCATAAAAATGCATGCCTTTTGCTGGTAAAAGTTTAAATTTACTCATTAATTTATTTGTTTTTCCTGACACGTTCCATTTAGACTCTAGGACAAGAGTAAACAAGATTCTTTATGCCCTTTTTGTCTCAGAAATTCTGTGTTAGAAGGAGAGATATACATTAACCTTTTGAAGCATTTACATTATAAAAATTAAATAAATTTTCAAGTTAGTCAAACTAAGAAATTTAAAATCCTCGTAACAGTGCAATAGTTGAGATCATTCTATATACAATTATACTCCTGGTTGCATTTTAAGTTAAATTTTTAGAAGACTTTATATATTTTTTATTTTTTAAAAGATTTATTTATTTGAGAGTCAGAGTTACACAGAAAGAGGAGAGGCAGAGAGACAGAGAGAGAGAGAGGTCTTCCATCTAATGGTTCAATCCCCAATTGGCCATGATGACCAGAGCTATGTTGATATGAAACCAAGAGCCAGGAGCTTCTTCCAGGTCTCCCATGCGGGTGCAGGTGCCCAAGCACTTGGCCATCTTCTACTGCTTTCCCAGGCCAGAGCAGAGAGCTGGATGGGAAGTGGAGCAGCTGGGTCTGGAACCAGCGCCCATATGGGATGTTGGCGCTTCAGGCCAGGGCTTTAACCCACTTTGCCACAGCGCCGGCCCCTAGAAGTCTTTAAAACAATGTTGAGATCACTTTCGTTTTATGAAAGCTGGAAACAATTGTTGTTAATTCATACACAGTATTAGAAATAACACAACTGAACAAAACAGGAACAAAAAAATAATATATTCTTTTTATACAAATGGGATAAAAATTTTTCTGTAGATTATTGCTAGGGAACTATTAGCTGAATAACTAGAAAGTTAGATACAAATTCTGTTTCTGATTCTTAAAAAGTGATTTATTTTGTGGCTAGGGTTTAAATATATGTGAATTACTAACATCTTGAGCACAAATACACAGACATGTTGTAACACATACTAATCATTTTAATATAGGATCATTATTTAAAGATAATCATATTGCTATTGATAATTCTATTACATTATCATAAACATAGTGGATAAACAAAAACAACGTTGGTTTATCACACTAACTGTATTTGTACATTTGGTATTTTTAAGCTATTCTGATTACTTCATCTGTAATTCTATAAATTATATAGTAATTCATAAAATATACTTTATATATTATGAAATATACAACTAATATAATAAACAAGATTAGAGTAAATATGCTGTTAGAAGCTATAATATGATAGCCTATTTCTTTGTTTAGTAGACATTGGTAATCATACTACATTTCAGAAAGCATCCCACTATGAAATGTTTATAACAAAGTATTTTCAAGGTTGAAAGTTAATTGAGTTAAAGAACCTTTTAAACAGGATAGACTATCATGTCATATGTATTTGTCTCTTGTACATTCCAAGTTATTTCATTCTCTCTACCGTAGTTTATTAATGGCAAGGAGGATGCTACAATGAGCTAAGCATAGAATGAACAAATTTTGGAAACTGAAGAATGTTATTTCCTAAAATATGGTTGAACAATTTTGAGTATATATTAACTCATTCTTTTAAGATTTTTCCTGCACAATTGTTCTAAATTATGAAGTCCTTGTCTCTTTCATTCTTTATTAACATAGTGATATGAATACTTTTTATAAGGTAATTATAAGGATTACATAATTCCAGAAATGCCTATTGAAAATAACATTATTAGATAAGATGTCACTTTATGTTTATTATTATTATTACTATATTATTATCATCATTACTGTAATGATTTCAGAGATTTTAGAAGACTGATTCAAGTAAACTTCTGCTTAGAAACAAAGAGATGACTGGCCTTCAAAAGGGGTGATTTCTTATGGTTAATGATACATTTGAGGCTCTTCAATAAGTTCATAATAAGAAAAAATATTTATGTATTTCAGAAGTTTTATACCAAAATAACATCATCTTTTATTCCTATTTTTCAAGAAACTTTTGAAATATTCTCATACACATACCAGTATTAGCTAGGATTTTCCTTTCCCATATGATGGCATATGTTCTCATTTTAACATATGCCTTCAGCATATTTTTAAAAATAATTTCTCATGGAAGATATTTTTACCTTATTAATTTTTTCATTTGGATAAAGGAGGTATGTGAGATGAGGACATACATATCCCTCCTTGTTCATATCTCTAGGCATAACCTCAGTCTACCTATACCTCAGATAGAATAATTCCTATAAGTCCAAGTTGCTACCCAATTATGTGACATCTCTGTATGTATTTCCTGTCTATTATGATATTCTGAAAATTGAAACTTGCCTCTTCTCTTTTGAGAATATTTCCATTATCACTGTCAGCAATTTCTTCATAGTTTCTAACTATGTTACCATAATGGTTGCCTTGGAAAATCCCTTTCAGTACTCCTTGAAACAAGCTGTCATCACAATCAGTATTTTATATATATATATATATATATATATATACACACATATATATGTATATACTTGCAATTTATGATGAAGATAATGATGAATAAATGATGAAGATAACAATAATTAGAATAGTTGCAATTTTTTAATTTTGAAAATTAATTTGAAAGACAGAGCTACAGAGAAAAAGAGAGTAAGAGCAGGATGGTCAGAGAAAGAGGTCTTCCATTCACAGTTTCACAACAGCTGGGGCTTGCCCAGGCTAAAGCCAGGAGCCAGGAGCCTCTTCTTGGTCTCGCACATGGCTGCACGGGCCTAAGCACTTGGGCCATCCTCTGCTGCTTTCCCAGGCACATCAGCAGGGAGATGGATCAGATGTTGAGCAGCTGGGACTTAAACTGGTGCCCATATGGGATACTGGCTCTTCAAGCCATGGCTTTAACCCCCTGCTCTACAGTGGCTGCACCAGAATGTTTTTTACTACTTTTAATTCTAACTTTGTTACATACAATAACTCATTCACAGTTATATTAAGTCCACAGAAGAATCTTCTGTCGTCATAATAATTTATAGGGAAAGTGAGTCACAATAAGCGATCAAGTGATTTCTGAATGATACAGCAAGGGCAACGTTGGAAAAAATGTCTAAATTCATTTACTAAAAGCCTATGGTTGAATGATCTCTAAAAAAGCTGATTATAGTCTTTATTAGTACTATCATGCCATTGATTTATTGCCACTGTGTGTAGCATATTTGTTGTAGCATCCTTTATGGTATCTTGTTAAATTATTTATCAATAGCATAAGTTACCTGTATATATAATTTAAGTAAAATATGTTTTATTACTTTGATGGAAATAAAGATAAAATCAAATGAATTTATAAAAATATATCATTTATTTTAAACTTTAAATGTTTTAAATTAAATACATATAAATAACAAAATGAGTAAATCTTTTCCCTGCATGTATCTGGTCAACTTGAATGAGTCAACCCTATCCTACTGCAGACTGATATGAACTTTTTCTATTTTTATACAATTTTCCAAAATGATGAATGAAATAAAGCATAATTCCTTTAACAGTCTACACAGTAATTACACTGATGGAAAATTTAGCATATGAAACAGTAAAATAGTCCTTTTGTTTACCTAAAATATTCAAATTATGCCTGAAATATCCTGGATGCCAGGTCTAGAACATAAAACTACACCTGTTGAGAATATCCAAAGATAATTTCTAAAAATATAATGATTATATACACTTCATAATGCAAATCTCCATTTTTTTCTTTCTGAATTGAGAAGGTTTATTAATAAAGCAGGCACACACTCAAGTAAAAATTGCATCCCTTTAGTACAATCCTGGGTTATACGAAAATAAATTCATTCTTATATTTTGAAAATTACAAAACTTACTGAAGAGAGGACGCAGTCATGAATTTATTGTGCTTTATTTGAAAACATTTTTCAAATGCTTAAATTGAGCATTGTTTATTTAAAATTGTTTTCTTTACTTCCTGTCTTCAGATTTGTTTGACTATTAAGTAAAATATAAGAGAAACTATATTTACATCATTTACTCTTAGTTTGGTAGCAATGTGACAGGGATAACAATAACAGTTTAACAATCTAGTCCCAAATCCAGTATAAAAATTGTCATGTCTTAAAAAATAACTTCTACAACTCTCCATATTTCTATCTAGCTATATATTTAGACAAGAGAAGTCTTGAGTGAAAAACACTGAAATAACAATGAAGAAAATGTTACACAAGATAATTACCCATTGCAATGGTTAAATTTAGATGTCTACTTGGCTGGATTAAGGGCTGCCCAGACAGCTAGTGAAGCATTATTTTTGGGTGGGTCTGTTGCTGTGCTTCTGGAAGAGATTGGCATTTCAATTAGCTCTTCATTGTAGGTGGGAGCCTTCTTTCCAGCTGAGGGCCCAGATAGAACAAAAAGGCAGAGGGATAATAATTACACTCTTAGCCTTATAGAGATGTGAAACCCCTTTCACTTGCCCTTCGGCATCAGAACGTCAGAACGTCAGAACGTCAGGTCTGTATACCGGTACTTGTACCAGTGGGGTTTCAGGCCCTCAGCTTCCAAAATCAGGTTACGCAGTACTCAGGTTTCTTGGTTCTTCATTTAGTAGATGGTCTACTATGGGACTTCTCAGTCTCCAAAGTACAGGTTAATGGCCCTAATGAACCTCCTTTTATCTCCCTCTCTCTCTCTTTCTTTCATCTATCATCTTTCATCTATCATCTATTGCCCATTGCTTCTGGTTTTCCGGAGAATGAATACCTCTGTGAATTCAGTGTAAGTATGTGCACAGAAAGACTAAGGTGATAGTTAGAAAGAGGCAGTAATAGAGAATGACCTGAAGCTAAAGAGCAAGTTACTCCACAGATAGCTCCTGGTAGACAGAAGTTTAAAGAAAGTTTAAAAACAGAGTAAAAGCTGGGTTGCAGCATTGCATAATAAACCAATATCAGAACACACAAAAAAACACATTGCGGAGATATGTGTTTATCTCTTTGTCACATTGTTTGCAATTTAAATAAATAAGTAAATATTAAAAAAAAATAAGAGTTTAAATGAAATATAACTGAGAAGAAGGTAACCACAGGCATTGATTTATTTGAATAAATAGTTGCTTCCTCATAGAAATTGAACAAGGAATTCAACACAATTTTAATTATTTTCAAGAACTAGGTGATTCAGTGATATCCGTATTTCTAGATAAGATTTTAGTTTTAAATACCATATATAATTTACTAATAATGTACCTTGAAACCGATGAAAAATGAGGCAAATAGATATATTTTACTTGATTAAAAATTATAGTTAAGGTTGGTCAAATATAATTGAGAATTATGTTTATTTTTAATATGCATATTCTATGTATTTGCATATTCACTATACACGTATGTAATAATAAATATAGATATCATATTTTATGTTTGCAATAATTCGAAGATTAATGTAACATTTAGTAAGTCATAATAATGATTTCACCTACTTATCGAGCTCTCAGTTGATAATTTATAATGGGAATTCTGACAGGGTTCCTGCATTTCGGTATGAAGAGTGCCACTACACCAGCTAATAACAGTGTGTCACAGTGTGAGCACATGCTTCCTGTTGTGCTCAGATCAGGGAAAGTAGAAGGCGTCCTGTTGTGCCGAATAGACATCACAGCTCTTCAATTCCAGCCTATGATAAAGAAAACAAATCCCCCTTTTTTGCAGTAAGTGGTAAAACTATGGTGCTACGCCATGTATTAACACTTCGTTAGCGATGTGATTTTGAGATTATTTTTGGTTCACATTCACAAAATAATCCTTGATCATGTTAGACTGTGTATTTTTTTATTTTTTATTTTTTTATTTTTTGACAGGCAGAGTGGACAGTGAGAGAAAGAGAGACAGAAAGGTCTTCCTTTTGCGTTGGTTCACCCTCCAATGGTCGCCGTGGAAGGGGTGGCCGGCGCACTGTACTGATCCAAGGCAGGAGCCAGGTGCTTCTCCTGGTCTCCCATGGAGTGTAGGGTCCAAGGACTTGGGACATCCTCCACTGCACTCCCGGGCCACAGCGGAGAGCTGGCCTGGAAGAGGGGCAACTGGGACAGAATCCGGTGCCCCAACTGGGACTAGAACCCCGTGTGCCGGCACCGCAAGGCAGAAGATTAGCTTATTGAGCTAGATTGCGGTTTTTAAATTTAAATATTATGAGTGGGCATTTAAGCAAGATGTTAAGATACCGATGTTTCATATCAAAGAACTGGGTCCATTTCATGACTCTAGCTTTTGATCTCAGCTTCCTGTTAATGCAGATACTGGGAGACAACAGTGGTGGTTTCAACAGTTGAGTTCCTTCTACTCACATGGGGGATCTGCATTGCATTCCCTGCTCCTGACTCCAGCCCCATCCCTGCCCCAGTCTCTATGGGTATTTGGGAAGTGAACAAGTGCATGCAACTATGTCTATCTGTCAGTCTGTCTCTCTGTATCTTAAATAAACTTTAAAAATGAAATTAAACATTAATATATATATTCAACAAAATGTAATACCTTTATAAAGCAAGTATATACAATTAAATCATTGTTTTAATTTTAAATATTTTAATATTTTATTATCATTGAATATTAGTAGTGGAAATTAGGAAGGAAGGAAGGAAGGAAAGGAGTGTCTACCTTCAAATCGTAAACTCTCATTTGAATAATTTAAATTGCACATGATATAGAGAAGAGGCAATGTTACAGAGGTTTTCCTTCAGAGTTCAAAGTAGTGTCTGAAAATGAATCTCTGAGAATTATGTTCTCAGTGACAGCCACTGCAAGGCTGGACGAGGAGAAAGGGCCTGGCAGTCCCACACCTGAATGCCTTCTGTTAGGATTTCTCCCATTGGGTGAAAACCTGTAGTTTTGCACAGGAAAGCCTCTCCCTTCTCTACAGAATCCCGAAAAGTGGCTTAAGTCACTTCCCCTGTTTTTCAGCCAAGAGCTCCTTGCCACGGCCCACCAGGAATCTGTGCAGTCTGTTCCTGGCTTGCCAGAGGACCTGAACCAGATGGTGCTTCTGTGGCTTGGCCACATTTTGGATGAGTAACTTCAACAAACATCTCCAAGGTCAGTATGGCCTGGCCTGTTGTCATGCGTGAAGGTGACTTCAAGGGTAAAGACTTTGTGATCCTTTGCTCCAGAGGTGGAGAGAGAGACCCAAATGTGGTTGGGGTAAAAGAAAATTGCTTCAAACAAATCAGAACCATCAGCCTGGTTAGGGGCTGTGTCAGCACACTGTTGTCCCCTACTTTGACTTGTTCTTCCAGAGACAATTGGATAGCCATTTGAGAAGTGTTCCAAGTCAAAGCTTACTTTTTGGAGACTGTCCAAATCTAGATAGCTTGTGTCTCAAACGATCATGCCACATTGATAAGCTCTGTCATTTTAACTCCAACTTCTTATTTTGAACACGTGTGCCCATACGGTGCTTCTACACCCCCACTGTCTTTATGAACTGAGTCACCACTCCAAGGTTGCACAAGCTTGTTCGAGCTGTTGATTGAGTGTTGCACACTTTGAAAAGCAATTCAGTCCCCATCCAGGACTCTCCTCTTTTGTCTAATTTCCTTGTATTCCCCACTGACATGTGAGCTCCAAAATTCCAGTTTCCTTCTCTGACAGCTATTCCATTTCTTCAAGTTGTTTTTTATAACCCCCCCCCCCGGCCTTGATCATTTTCCACTGCTTAGGAGCATGGGTTTAAGGGATATATATTATTCTTTTGAACACAAGTCATGTACCTCCAAGACCTCTTTGTGATTCAGGGGCAGTCTCACCACAGGAATCAAGAGTTTGTAAGCTCCTCTTGAAGAAGAAAAGGGGTAACTGGGGTGGGTGGTAATAGGAGTCAGGTAATTCTTGAACAACACGGACAGATGTCCATTCCTTATATGAACAGTGCACAATTGCCAGGCTTGTATTCTGTAGCTCTATGAAACATTTTATGGATTGGGTGTAAAATGAGCACTCCTTGCATTCTTTTTTTTTAAAATTCCACTCTTTAAAAAAATTTACTTATTTGAGAATGATCCAACATGGGAAGTGAGATACACAGCAGACCCATAGAATGGCAGATGTCCTAAACAGCACTCTGGCCTCAGAATCAGCCCTTAAGGCATGCGGATCTGGCTGAAAAGTCCATGAGAGTATTTCAGGCTTGGAAAGCCAAGACACTCTGGGGGGAAAAAAAAAAAAAAAAAAAAAAAACCCTAAATGAAAGATCTCTGCGAGTGAGATCCCAGTGGAAAGAACGGGTCATCAAAGAAGGAGGTACCTTTCTCTGAAGGGAGGAGAGAACTTCCACTTTGACCATGGCCTTGTCTAAATATGATCAGAGTCAGTGAACTCAGGGGGCTTCCATAGCCTTGGGAGCTCATGACAAGAGCCTAGGGTGATTACTGATGCCATAAACAAGAGTGTCAATTTGTTAAGTCAACAACAGGAGTCACTGTGCACTTACTCCTCATGTAGGATCTTTGTCCTTAGTGTGCTGTACATTGAGATTTAATGCTCTAACTAGTACTCAAACAGTATTTTTCACTTTATGTTTCTGTGTGGGAGCAAACTGTTGAAATCTTTACTTAATGTATGCTAAACTGATCTTCTGTATATAAAGAGAATCGAAAATGAATCTTAATGTGAATGGAAGGGGAGAGGGAGTGGGAAAGGGGAGGGTTGCGGGTGGGAGGGACGTTATGGGGGGGGAAGCCATTGTAACCCATAAGCTGTACTTTGGAAATTTATATTCATTTAACAAAAGTTTAAAAAAAATTACTTATTTGAAAGAGTTATAGAGAGAAGTAGAGACACACACACACAGAAGTCTTCCATCCTCTGGTTCCCTCCTCAAATGGCTGCAGTGTCCAGAGGTGAGCTGACCCAAAGCTTGGAGCCAGAAGCTTCTTCTGGGTCTCCCACATGGGTGCAGGGGCCCAAAGACTTGAGCCGTCCTCTGCTGCTATCCCAGGTACATTAGCAGGGAGCTGGATTGAAGGTAGAGAAGTCCGGACTCAAAACAGCTCTCTTAAAGGATGTTGGCGCTTCAGGCCGGGGCTTTAACCCACTGTGCCACAGCATAGGCCTGCCTCCTTGTATTTTAAACGAACACACAGGGCAGACATTATAACACAACAAGTTAAACTGCCACGTGGGAACCTACATCTCATATCAACGTGCCTGGTGGAATCCCTGATACTCTGTTTCCTGTTAAACTTCCCACTAATGTACCAGGTAGACAGCAGATGAGGGCTAAAATACCTAAGTCCTTGTCACACACATGGAGGATTTGGATGGAGTCCCAGGCTCCTGGCTTTGGCCTGGTCTAGCCCCAGCTATTGAGGGTTACTTAAGGAGTGAACCAATGGGTGAAAGAACTCTCTTTATGTCTCTTTCTCATTCTCTATCACTCTAACATTCAACTAAAAATGAGTAATAAATAAACAACACACAACCATGTGCACACACACACAGACATACACACACTTGCATCAGGAGCTGTGGTTCTACCTGAAGCTAAAATCACACTGCCTGCTTTGTGTGGAGGTACTCCTTGCATATAGAGCCCCCCTTTTTGTCTTGAATATTTGATTCTGTCTTTTGTTCAGCTTAGTAGATGCTTCAATTACCAAACATTCCAAATATTTCTTTCTGATAAGCTTTTTTATTTATCACTTCCGGAGCAAAACCCATGTGACAAATTTGCTGCATTTGAGGGCTTCTTTATAGGTGTTATTGACTAGTCCCTAAGACAGGCCTTGTAATGAGGCAAAGTGGTTTGTGTTAAATGACCCTTGTTAACTGCCCGTAGCTGTTGAATTCAACTCTGCTGTCATTTTCAGGATAGAAAATTCATGAACAGGAGATGTAGCTCATGTTGCTGTAACAGATGACGATAAAAAAGAAGGAGTTTATGCTGGGGAAATCTGATTGAATTTCTCCTGTTACCTCCCTTACGGGCCTGTCTGTCCTTGTGTCTGCTGCCAGGATTTGGGAGGAAGGAGCCTATGCATTACAGAGAATAAGCCCAGGACAGGATTTACATGAAGACACAGAGGAGCCACTGCTACTTGCTGTGTTTCTGGCTCACTGGAGGTGGGCTCTCAGCTGATTACTCATGCCTTCCAGACCAGACCTGTGTGCCTACACCTAATCACTTTAACATCTATGGCTGAATTAAATATTGAATCAATTATTGAATTTGGCTTTTCAAATGAGACTTTAATCACTGCAATTCTTCTAGAAAGAATTTTCCTAGTTTTCCCTTGAATTTAAAATAGGTTTTGTTTTGTTTTTTAAAAAAGAAAAGACTTCCATTTGCTGGTTCACTCTCTCAGTGTCTTCAACAGCCAGTGAAGGGCTGTACTGAAGCTAGTATCCAGAAAATGCATCTGCTCTCACATGGGCAGCAGGGGCACAAGTACGTGGGCCGTCATTCACTGCCTTCCCAGGCACATTACTTTGCTTCAGATCCAGCTTCCTGCTAATGTACAGGGCTGTTCTAGCAAGCAGTAACCTGACCCTCTGTGCTACAATGCTAGCCCCTGGTTCTAATATTTGATGGAAGCCTGATAGTTGTAAGTGATTTTTTTTGAAAAGTCTATCTATGTAACCTGATTCTTTAAAATTCAATGACCTCATGACATTTTTTAAATTTAAATAGTTTCAATTTTAGTGGTGGGCATTTGATCCAGCAGTTTATATGCCTGCCACTCATATCAGAATGCCTGCGTTTGAATTCTGGTTCCACTTTTGGTTCTAGATTTTTGTAAAAGTGCATCTTGGAAGGCACCAAATGATGGCCCAAATACTTGGATCCCTGCTACCCTGTGGAAGATGCAGACTGAGTTCCTGGTTCCTGTTTTGGGTGCTGGCTTTTGTGAACATTTATGGAATAAACCTGTGAATGGAATATCTATGTCTGTCTTTGTCTTTATCATAATATGAAAATAAATGAATAAAAAATTTAAACAATGGATAGCTTTTTTTTGGAATACTATTATCATGCTTTTCTTGATTAGCAATTTGTAGAAATGCTTAAAATTTTACTCAAGAACCTGAACTAGGAAGCTACATGTATTTAAGTTTGGGGTAGGGAAGAATATAATATCCTAAGCATACTTAGCTGAAAATTTTTCTCTTTGATATCTCACTCAGTTTTTCAAATATTAATACCAATGATCATATTTGGGAGGTTAGCTCTTAACTTTCCTTCCACTTCTTGCAAAGGAGCCAACTACATTTTGGATAAATTGAATAAGGCTGACTTCCTGCAGTACAGTGACTTGTTTAGTTTGTACTTTGCCACATACAGTCATGCACTCCCTGGCAAAGTTTTGGTCAAGGATGTACTGCATATACATTGATGTCCCTTTGACCCTTCCGATCATATCTCCTAGTGGTGTCTCGGCTGGCTGTATGTTGTGTAAGAATGTACTACGACGTCTGCGCAGCAGGAAAGTCTCCGACATCTTTCTCAAAACCTGGCCCCATCATCAAGTGATCCTTAACTGCATTCTCATCAAACCACTCCTGCTGTTGCCTAACTGCAAAGCTGACTTCCTGTCAGACCCCGCCTTTCTGTTTGTATTGTGATTCAGGCACTGAGGAGGGGCAATGAGGGAACAACTTCCTGAAGCATATTCTTTAGATTATGTCCGCTAAAGTGCTTTTTCCTATCGTGATGGAGGAAGAGCACAAAGTGGTTGACAGTTTGCAACCTGGCCCCTGCCACACTGGGGGATATTTTACAAGTATCCTCTGGACTGTTCTCCAGATTCACCCACAATATGGCACTGTTACTATTTGATGAAGATGTATGCTTACTACTGGTTAATTATTCCAGATGTTTCTACAATAATGTTTTTCTGGTTACTCTTCTTTGAATTTTTGTTCTATTATTAACTAGAGGCTTGTATCATATTGAGTGTAGTCAGTTTTCTTTGGTGGGAATTTATTTCAGAGAAAATAAATTATTTTCATATACATTCTACTCTGCCTAAAATGATCAATTGGCCATTTCAGGAAATATAAATGCTTGATAAATAATTGTGTGTGTATATGAGAGAGAGAGAAGAGAGAGAGAGAGAGAGAGAGAGAGATCAGAAAGCACTTCTAGTAGCCTTTCTCCTTTCTCACATGAGGTCATATTCCTTTGAAAGTCAGGCACCCAATCAGGTAGTGCAGGGACATTTTTTTTTTTCTGACATGTTGTTGGGGCTAAGCAAATTGCTTAAAATCAAAATTACATATTACACACAGAGAGATACAATTATGACACTTTCAGAATCGGAACTACTGCTATGGAATTTTGGCAAAATACAAGGACACTAATTTGGACTATTTAAGAAAAGGGTTATATCCGTGGACCATCATCATTGTGGGGAGCAAACCGGACTAGACTGAGTTACTGGAATTAAGACTTATTCTATGCATCTGCTCTCCCACAATATGGCGCTGGGAGAGAAGTAAACAGCTTCCGCACAGCTGCCTCCAGTTCAACCAATAAACTGTAGGACTTGCTACTGATTGGAGGAGAGCAGCGTACTCGGTGTGTGGGCAGCCGAGTTGGGATTGGCGGAGGAGGACTATAAAGGAGGAGAGAGACGGCATGCACCAGGAACATCTAAGGGGAACATCTAGCTGAAGGAACACCCGTGCAGCCCCCGAGAAGAGCCGGCCGGCGGTGTGCCGCTCCCCTGCGGAAGTGGGGAATGTGGCCAGGGGGAACTGCCCTTCCACGGAGGTGGAAGGGATAGTAGCCAACCCGGGAAGAACCAGCAGCAAACCCGGGGAGGGCCGAGCAGACGAAAGAACAGCGCAGGGTCCTGTGTCGTTCCTCCACGAAGAGGGGGAGTGACATGATGGTGCCGTGACTCGGATAGGAAGCCTAGGCAGGGCTTAGTGTCGTTCCCCCACGAAGACGGGGAGCGACAATCATCATTCCCCATCCGTGGAGAGTTATGGAGCTTCAGTTAGTTTCTGTGATATACTGGATAGAACAGCATGAAGTTGGAAGGTTCTTTTGAATATTCTTTAAAAACAAAGATTTATTTATTTATTTAAAATTCAGAGAGAGGGTGAGAGAGGTCTTCTACCCACTTTTCAATGGTTCACTGCCTAAATGGCACAATATCCAGAGCCGGGCCCAACTGAAGCTAGGAACTCCATCCTGGTCTCCCACATGAGTAACAGGAACCCAAACACTGGGACCATTATTCGCTTTTCCCAGGCTCTCTATCATGATGCTGAATTAGAAGCAGAGTAGCCAGGACTCAAACTGGTATTCTGATACTGCATTCTCATATTGAAAGTGGCGGCTTAGCCCATTGCACCACTATATTGGCCTGATTTTTTTCCTTCTAAGCCATTGGAGAGTCTGTGGCCCTATCCTCTGAATTATCCATAAATATCTGCCTTCAAATTAACATGATGAGAATCACTCAAAGCTATACCACCTGTATAGAGAAGAGGAGTTATAATAAATCAACTAATGAAGACTTAAAGCAACCAAACAAAGGTCAGAGTGGAAAGGACAGGGACATGTTACTAGTTAGACAATCATCTTTTGTTTTCCCCCACTGTATTCATCAACATAATCCTTCATTGCATGAAATAATAATGGATTGACAACCTATAATTCATTCAGTCATTTCCTATAATTTCATTGTGATTCTACTAATTTTTAGCTATAGTTTCAGGTTTTGAGGTACAGAAATAGTGTTTCTGAACACAGCCTGTCAGAGAAGATGGATAAATTAAACTGTTTTTGATAAAATGCAATATGTGTTAAAATGGAAATTATTTTTCAAATACTAGTACCTACGATAAATGAAGTATAAATAATGTGCTAATTTCTTTTTGAAAAGCTTGTGTTTTAACTTGTCTGAGAGAAAACGCTAATTCTAAATTTAAGTAAATTAACTTACTTAAGAAATGCCTTAATACTATACTAGAAAAGACAGAAGATTTACTCAAATCTTTTTTTTTTAATTTTTACTTCTTTATTTATATAAAGGGATTAGATTTCATGTATTTCATATATAAAATGTGAAGAGCATGATGATACTTCACAACCTGCCCTTCCTCTCTCCCTCACTCCTATCTTACTTTTTCTTATTTTTCTTTTATTTTTTACAGTGATGTATTTTCAGTTTACTTTATAATCACAGCTTAACCATCCACTACATAAAGAATTCAACAAGTGGTAAGTTAAAAAAACTGCCATATTTGTGCATGCAGTTACAGATGTAATAATTATTATAAGAGATCCTGTGTATACCTTGCCCTATTACTCCCAGTAATGGCATAGTAAAACCAATACCACAGGGGCTGGCGTTGTGCCTCAGCAGGTTAACGCCCTGGGCTGATAGTGCCAGCATCCCATATGGGTGCTGCTTCAAGACTCGGATGCTCCACTTCCCATTCAGCTCCCTGCTATCGCCTGGGAATGCAGTACAAAATGGCCCAAGTCCTTGGGCCCCTGCACCCATGTGGAAGACCTGGAAGAAGCTCCTGGCTCCTGGCTTTGGATCAGTCCAACTCTCTCCATAGTGGCCAATTGGGGAGTGAACCAGCAGATGGAAGATCTCTCTCTCTCTCTCTCTCTCTCTCTGCCTCTTCCCTCTCTCTCTAACTCTGACTTTCCAATAAATAAATAAATCTTTTAAAAAAATGTGCCAAAAAAAACCCCACAATGCCACGACAGCGTATTCACATTGATCAAAGTAAAGATGTTGAAGAATACTTCACCACAATGGTACATCTTATTATCCTTTTAAAATTAAAATGCTCTCAGAAAAATTTAAAAAAAGAATCAGATGAATTTATGGAATTTCATGTGTTATTTCGATACACATATGCATTGTTAATGCCCAGGAAAGGTAAATTGATATTTTTTCTTTACTTTTAACTTTTATTTAATGAATATAAATTTCCAAAATACAGCTTATGGATTACAATGCACAGTGACTCCCGTTGTTGACTTAACAAATTGACACTCTTGTTTATGGCCTCAGTAATCACCCTAGGCTCTTGTCATGAGCTCCCAAGGCTATGGAAGCCCCCTGAGTTCACGGACTCTGATCATATTTAGACAAGGCCATGGTCAAAGTGGAAGTTCTCTCCTCCCTTCAGAGAAAGGTACCTCCTTCTTTGATGACCCGTTCTTTCCACTGGGATCTCACTCACAGAGATCTTCATTTTTTTTTTTTTTTTTTTTTTTTTCCCCCCAGAGTGTCTTGGCTTTCCATGCCTGAAATACTCCCATGGGCTTTTCAGCCGAATCCGAATGCCTTTAGGGCTGATTCTGAGGCCAGAGTGCTGTTTAGGACATCTGCCATTCTATGGGTCTGCTGTGTATCTCGCTTCCCATGTTGGATTGTTCTCTCCCTTTTTTATTCTATCAGCTAGTATTTGCAGACACTATTCTTGTTTATGTGATCCCTTTGGTTCTTATAGTCCTATCATTATGATCAATTGTGAACAGAAATTGATCACTGAGAGTAGTGAGATGGCATTGGTACATGCCACCTTGATGGGATTGAATTGGAATCCCCTGGTATGTTTCTAACTCTACCATTTGAGGTAAGTCAGCTTGAGCATGTCCTGAATTGCACATCTCTTCCCTCTATTATTCCCACTCTTATATTTAACAGCGATCACTTTTCAGTTAAGTTTCAGCACTTAAGAAGAATTGTTTATTTTTTTGAGATTTTTTGACATCTTTATTTACAAGTAGCAAAGACAGAATATGAATATAAATTTCCAAAGTACAGCTTATGGGTTACAATGGCTTCCCCCCCATAACGTCCCTCCCACCCGTAACCCTCCCCTTTCCCACTCCCTCTCCCCTTCCATTCACATTAAGATTCATTTTTGATTCTCTTTATATACAGAAGATCAGTTTAGCATACATTAAGTAAAGATTTCAACAGTTTGCTCCCACACAGAAACATAAAGTGAAAAATACTGTTTGAATACTAGTTATAGCATTAAATCTCAATGTACAGCACACTAAGGACAAAGATCCTACATGAGGAGTAAGTGCACAGTGACTCCTGTTGTTGACTTAACAAATTCACACCCTTGTTTATGGCATCAGTAATCACCCTAGGCTCTTGTCACGAGCTGCCAAGGCTATGGAAGCCCCCTGAGTTCACGGACTCTGATCATATTTAGACAAGGCCATGGTCAAAGTGGAAGTTCTCTCCTCTCTTCAGAGAAAGGTACCTCCTTCTTTGATGACCCGTTCTTTCCACTGGGATCTCACTCACAGAGATCTTTCATTTAGGTGTGTTTTTTCTTTTTTTTTTTCCCCAAAGTGTCTTGCCTTTCCATGCCTGAAATATTCTCATGGGTGTCTCTATTATTGCATTTTCTTTTCATTATGAATAAGTCTTCTCTGAATATTCATACCTAAGGCGTTGTGTGAAAATACACTTTTATTTCGCTGAAACAGTGCAGAGCATGCAATTTGCTGCAGGTTTAGTTTTAAAAGAAACCTCCAAATTATCTCAAGAGTGGCCTTTACAGTTTACAGTGCTATCATCTCTATATGGCTGTCCCAGTTTCTCTACATCTTCACAGCATTTTTTTTTTTATTTTTTTATTTTAGACATTTTGATAGTAGTATAGTGATAGGTCATTTGATTTTAATTTAATTTCCCCAAATAACTAGTGATATTGAACATCCTTTCTTTGTTGATTTAACCACCTATTTTCTAGATTCTGATTGGATTTTGTCTTTTACTAAGGCATTTTGAAAGTTCTTCATAAGTTCATCACAAAAACATTTTAATCAAATAATATGGCTTACAAAAATTTTCTTCCAGTCTATAGGCTGCCATTTATTTAATTTTTTCCTGAATGATATTTTTAAAAGATTTATTTATTTACTTGAAAGAGTTATACAGAGAGAGAGGAGAGGCAGAGAGTGGGAGAGAGAGAGGTCTTCCATCCGCTGGTTCACTCCCTAAGTGGCCACAATGGCAGGAGCTACACCAATCCGAAGCCAGGATCCAGAAGCTTCCTCCCGGACTCCCATGTGGGTGTAGGGGCCCAAGGACTTGGGCCATCCCTCCTTTCCCAGGCTGGATGGGAAGTGGAGCAGCGGGGACTTGAACCAGCGCCTATATGGGTCTAAAAATTTATTAACATTAGATTCTTAGTGTCACAGCAAATTCATGATAATCACTGTGACACAATTCTCATCAATTGTCATGTTAATGTGATATTAATTCAAACTGAACAGATTCAGTATAGTTTATACATACAGTTCTTTTTTTTTTTTTTTTTTTTTTGACAGGCAGAGTGGACAGTGAGAGAGAGAGACAGAGAGAAAGGTCTTCCTTTGCCATTGGTTCACCCTCCAATGGCTGCCACAGCCAGCGCGCTGCGGCCGGCGCACCACGCTGATCCGTTGGCAGGAGCCAGGTACTTATCCTGGTCTCCCATGGGGTGCAGGGCCCAAGGACTTGGGCCATCCTCCACTGTACTCCCGGGCCACAGCAGAGAGCTGGCCTGGAAGAGGGGCAACCAGGACAGAATCTGGCGCCCCGACCGGGACTAGAACCCGGTTTGCCGGTGCCGCAAGGTGGAGGATTAACCTAGTGAGCCGTGGCGCCGGCCTTATACATACAGTTCTAAGAATATGAGGATCCTTCTGTTTTGGATTACAATTTTGTAGTCAACTCTAAGAACCCTTTGCCTAGCATAGATCCAGAAGATTTTCTCTAGACTTGAACAGGTCAGGGAAAGCTGCTGTCCTTGAATCTGTGTTACTTGCCTCTAATTTTGTAAGAGAGAAAGAAAAAGTATCTGTAGTTTGTATTTAATGTTTAATCTGGGTGCTCAAATCCTGCCTTGGCCTATTTTGTTTCTATAATTTTACTTTAGAATAGGTAAATGTGCATAAGGGGCTAGTGAGGGAGGGTTGTGTATATTAAAAGTGTTTGTTAAAAATCAAACGTCTATGGGAATGTCAACACATTTAAGGCATGAATAGGTAAATTGAATTACTTAAATGAGTATCTACATTAGTGTTAGAAATGGGATCAAAAACAATTATGCCTGATGATTTAGTAACAATGAAAAATCATTCAACTTCTGAGCATGGTATATGCCTTAGGAAGATGAAATACCATCTTAAATCCTTTCCAAAAGGGAACTAAAGTGGTACTAAAATCAAGCTTTCTCATTCATTTGTTGACAGAACTTGTCCTAATTTTTTGTTTTGTACTTTTTTTCCCCTTGAAAACCCAACAAACAATTGTCATTTTTAACAGTAAGCAGCATTCCGTTGATAATACAAGAATGATTTTATTCTAATAAATATAATGTGAAAAAGTTTACTCTATAACTAGTTTCTATCCCACAGAAGAGTTTATTAATTTTCCTTTTTTTAAATAGTATATAAAAATATTAAATAGGGGCCAGCACTGTGTCATAGCTGTTAAAGCCACCGCCTGCAGTGCTGGAATTCCATATGGGCACCAGTTCGAGTCCCGGCTGCTCCACTTCCAATCCAGCTCTCTGCTTTGGTCTGGAAGAGCAGTGGAAGATGACCCAAGTCCTTGGGCCCCTGTAACCGTGTGGGACACCCAGAGGAGGAGAATCCTGGCTCTTGGCTTTGGGTCTCCACAGCTCCAGTCGTGGGGCCATCTGGGAAGTGAACCAGTGGAAGGCAGATCTCTCTCTCTCTCTCTGCCTCTTACTCTCTGTAACTCTGCTTTCAAATAAACAAATAAATCTTTTAAAAATATATTAAATCAATTTGGTTTATAAGTATCATTTTGTGATTTTCAAATGAATTCCTCTAATGTTTAATGATAAGAAATATGTTAATCTTTGATTTGAGATTTGTGATTTATATGCTACTTACCGCAATCACAAACTTTAAAACTCAAGAATGTTTATAGATTTTATGCAATGTCATTTTGATAATATAGCCCTATTTTCTTCATATACGATTTTTAATATTATGACATTTCTAAAAACCATGATGACTTTGTAACTCCAGAAGTAATCTTCCCTTTTTGTGGAATATAATTATTATTATTATTTTTTTTTTTGACAGGCAGAGTGGACAGTGAGAGAGAGAGACAGAGAGAAAGGTCTTCCTTTTGCTGTTGGTTCACCCTCCAATGGCCGCCGCGGCCGGTGCCCTGCGGCCAGTGCACCACGCTGGTCTGAAGGCAGGAGCCAGGTACTTATCCTGGTCTCCCAAGGGGTGCAGGGCCCAAGGACTTGGGACATCCTCCACTGCCTTCCCGGGCCACAGCAGAGAGCTGGCCTGGAAGAGGGGCAACCAGGACAGAATCTGGCGCCCCGACGGGGACTAGAACCCGGTGTGCCGGCGCTGTAAGGCGGAGGATTAACCTATTGAGCCGCGGTGCTGGCCGGAATATAAATATTTTAATACACTACTTCAGATGATCTACTGATACTCATTTTATGATTGTTACTTTAATAACTAATAAATGTAACTATTTTTTCTGAAATTTTCTTTTTCTGTGCAAATTTTTTTATAGTTTGGCTGACACTTTTATTCTAGCTTCATAAAATGCTTAAAAAGTGTCCTTATTATAGATTTTGGAAATGTTTAAATAGGCTGAAGCATTTTTTGTTTATTTTTAAAATTTAACTTTTCAAAGAAGTATCTTAATCATTTTTCTAGATGTAAGTTACTAATTAAGTTTCATTGGTTGTAAACTATCTTGAGATAATAATATTGAAATTTTCTCATTTTTCTTATGATTACTGATTAACTCAGATATATTACCATTTTTTCTTAATGAATTTAAGCATTTTAGGGGAGAATTTTAAATAACACATCCTATTTTATTTCAAATAACTAAACATAAAACTCTAAATTTAACTTTATCTTCATTATAGGAATTGTATTTTCAAGAAGACTTTACATTAGATATATTATTCTCAATATATAGTTTATCACATTATAGAAAAAATTTTCACTGCAATTCATAGTATATTGAGATTTTGATTTGCCAGTATATGACATATTTTTACTGTCTGTAATATAAAGACTTCCCTAGGCCGGCGCCATGGCTCAGTAGGCTAATCCTCTGCCTGAGGTGCTGGCACACTGGGTTCTAGTCCCGGTCGGGGCGCCAGATTCTGTCCTGGGTGCCCCTCTTCCAGGCCAGCTCTCTGCTGTGGCCAGGGAGTACAGTGGAGGATGGCCCAAGTGCTTGGGCCCTGCACCCCATGGGAGACCAGGAGGAAGCACCTGGCTCCTGGCTTTGGATCAGTGCAGTACAATGGCCGCAGCGCGCCGGCGGCAGCGGCCATTGGAGGGTGAACCAACGGTAAAGGAAGACCTTTCTCTCTGTCTCTCTCTTTCACTGTCCACTCTGCCTGTCAAAAAACAAAAAACAAAACAAAAAAACAAACAAACAAAAAACAAACAAAAAACAAACAACTTCCTGTTTACAATGCCCACAATTTAATGAACTTTAATTAATTGAAGGATATAGATTATACATTTAATTTTTAAATATATTTTAATCTGTTGGTTATAACCATATTAATTCTTGAATAACCTCTCTCTTGTTGCATATCTTGTCAGCTAAAATAGAATATTACAAAAACCAGTGACAGTCACACGTGAATTTTATTGAAAACAAGCAAATGAGAGGCAAGGCAACCAATCGGGACTGGCCACTGATCGGAAGCAACACTCCTTACCAGAGTGTGGCCCTTAACAGTGAGTTACACAGCTTTTTATAGTATTCTGTCCACTAGGACTCACAATTTCAAACTGAACCCCTGCTATGCAATGAACAATAAAAAAAACCTAGTGTATGATTATAAGATAATAGTTAACAATAATAAACCCAATAACAGATCCAAGATATGGTTGTAAGATAGCAGTGAAGGACACACTTCTGTCAGCCTAGTTCCTGGGAACTTGGGCCCACTTGGTTTCACAAAATACACCCTTAGCCATTAGCAAGCAAAGCTAGTATGTACAGAAGCAAGAGACCTGCAATTAGCTTTTAGCCATACTCACTCCATTTTGATTTTGACTCTACATTCTGAAGATCACATGCCTGCTTTCTGCCTTAAAAAGATTACACATATGTTTGATGGTTTCCACTCGAATGTGATTTCAGTAATTAGTTTTTCAAGTATTTTCTCATGGAATTCTTGCCTGAGTGGTAAGGCAGATCTTTTAGTTGCTTACCAATGTGCACATGTGCTTTCTTTCATCTACAAAAGGTCAATGAGGTGGCAAGAATGCATGCTTGGTGTTTTGTCCATTCTTCCTGTCTCAGGTTTAGAGTGTGCTATTTGAAAGGGAAATAGCATCTTGATGCCCTGAAGACCGTCAGGAATCTAGGGCAGTCAGAGTTGAGTGCCCATTTAAAGTCTTTCATGAGATTTTAATCAGGAAGGCGTTGTGGACTGGGCTCCTATCTGAAGGCTCAGCTGAGGATGATCCATTTCCAATCTTACTCATGCTTCTTAAAATAATTCAGTTCCTTGATCGGTGAATGAAGGTCTATGTTTTTCACTGGCCCTTCCTGAACAGGCAGGCAGTCCCCTCAACAGGGAAACAGCAGTGTCGCTGCCTTAACTCAGAGGAAGAAAGAAACAAAATTTCCAAATAGGAGCCAATGTTTTTGTAATCTACCTATCAGTAGTTATGCCACAAATGGGGTGCTGCAGCATGGTGGGTAAGCCACTGCCTGCAGTGCCAGATCCCGTATGGGCACCAGTTGGAGTCTCGGCTGCTCCACTTCCAATCCAGCTCTATGCTGTGGCCTGGGAAAGCAGTAGAGGATGGACCAAGTTCTTGGGCTTCTGCACCCCTGTGGGAGACCCAGAAGAGGCTCTAGGTTCTTGGCTTCAGATCAGCCTGATTCCTGTCATTGTGGTCATTTGTGGAGTGAACCAGTAGATGGAGAAGTCTCTCTCTCTCTCTCTCTCTCTCTCTCTCTCCCTTTCTCTAACTCTGCCTTTCAAATAAATGAATAAATCTCTAGAAGAAAGAGGAAGTTATACCACACATCTCAGGGGCATTCCATATGAGAGCCAGCCTTTCACTCCAACAAGGGTTAGGTAGTGATTATACAAGGTGTAAATGTGAGGGACAGGTCTTAGAAGATGTCTGCTCCAAGAAATGACGCTTCAGGCTTAGACCCTCAATGTCATTCCGCTAGCTGGTGAGAGAAGGACATTTAAATTACTGATCATCTATTTTATTAGGTTTTCTCATAACTGCCATCAGGAAGATGATAAAATCATGCTACATAAATCATTTTAAATAGATCCGTTTGGGTATTTAAAGAATATTTGAAAGATCATTAACTTAGTCCCTGATAGTATCATTCAGTAGCCACTAGTCCTGAAATCATACTTCTGGAATTCTTGCTATATGATCCCTATTTTACACGCTCCCCCGTAAATAAAGAAGAAAATAAATAAATAATCATAGACTCATTAACTAACTGTAGCTACCCTGGATGAAAACATAAAATAATAAAGCTGCTGTATTCTCTGTGTTCTTCTATGTCTGAAAGCCTGATACCTTACCCTACCTGAGGGGCTTGGTTCTCTCTCTTTATCTGTCTTCTCCCTTTTTTTCCTTGCTGTGTTTTAAATAATGTAGTTCTATTCACCATTTTTCTTAAAGTTCCTGAGAATTACTTATGGGCAATTTTTAGTACCTTGATTTGGTTTTGTACAATGTTGAAACTGATGTTTAATGTCCCTGCAAAAAGTTTGAGCATGTCTATATCAGGAAGTGCGTTTTCCTAAATTACTCATCTCAGGTTCATTTTTTATAAATGCATTACTTTCAAAAATAGTGTAGACAGCACAATGTTGGAATTGTATTATCTTTTTGTCTCATCTTTATTTTCTTCCATGAGATTTACTTTGCTCTGATATTTTAGAAGGGTGTACTTATGTATATAAAATATTAATTACTTAGTTCTTTCTTAAAGGATAGAGGTCTACATCAATATTAGGGATCAAAATTTGTTTGTTGGGGCCCGGCGCCATGGCTCACTTGGTTAATCCTCCGCCTGCGGCGGCAGCATCCCATGTGGGTACCGGGTTCTAGTTCTGGCTGCTCCTCTTCTAGTCCAGCTCTCTGCTGTGGCCCGGGAGGGCAGTGGAGGATGGCCCAAGTGCTTGGGCCCCTGCACCCGCGTGGGAGACCAGGAAGAAGCACCAGGCGCCTGGCTCCGGATCGGCGCAGCGCCGGCTGTGGAGGCCATTTTTGGGGTGAACCAACAGAAGGAAGGCCTTTCTCTCTGTCTCTCTCTCTCTCACTATTTATATCTCAACCTGTCAAATAAATAAATAAAAAAATTGTTTTGTCAGATATTCTTTTCACTTTTAGTTTCAAAAATTGATGATACTGTGCATATCAGGGAAATTCACTGCTTTCCCATAATTTCTTTCCTGTTTCAATGAGAATTCAGGATGCTCTTGCATTCTGTAAAGATTTTACTATGACTATTGAAACAAATTTCCTCAAACCTGATGGCTTACAACAACATAAATTGATGCTTTCACAGTTTTGGAGGCCAGAAACTGCCTGAAATCAAAATCAGTCGTTCAAAATCAAGGTATTTGCGGGCCTGCACTTGTGCGAGACTGTGGGGCAGCATCTATTCTTTGAGCTTCCTCCTGGTATTCCCTTGGCTTGTGACTGCATCTTCCCTTCTGATTGCTTCCTCCTCTGTATGTTAAGTGTCCTTCTCTATACCTGCTCTTGTAATTGCATTTCTCCAATAACCGAGAATAACCCTGCTATCTCAAGATCATTAATATAATCACACCTGGAAGGCTTTACCACAGAAGAAGTGTTTATAGATCCCAGAGATGAAGCACACAGGCACAACTTGGAAGGCTCTAATTTAGCCTATCATAGACACTGAATTATTTTCCTTTATGCATTAATTAATGTATTCTGCTCTATTCACCACTTCATTTCTACTGAAATCATTACCATTGCAATCTCTGGTAAGCACCTGAAGTACTTTGATTATGCTGTAAACACCTTCCCTTACTGCCTCATAGCCTTTCTTCATTCACTGCTATTACTGTTTTGAGCTGAGAATTTTTTAATGATTCTTCTAGGGAATCTCATTGTTTATTTCCCAATGCTTCTTTCATTCACATGCTTTAAACTGCAGGTGGGATGGCCATTCATTTATTTACTCATTCATTTAAAAATACACATCAGCACTTTCAGCATTATATTTATTCTGGGTCGGATTTGCACTATATTTTGCGGAAAATTCTCAATTCATGACTGCTAATTAAAACCTTTTACAATTTCCACTGATGGAGAGGATGCACAAAAGATTTGCCTCTATTTGAATTATATTTTTTATCATTTTGTTTGATATAAAAAGAGAGGGAAGCTAAATGCCAAAATGTGTACAATTATTTTTGAAACAGAAGGACAATTCGTTTATTGAAATAGAAAAACAGAAGTGATAATCATGACAAATATGAGTTGGACCCACAATGGTAACCTGTTAATTTGTGCTTTGGGAAATTATTTCCATGATTACTGGTACTTTATTTTTAAATTTCTATTTTGAGTTAATATAGCTTTATTTTTACAGAAAAGCTCTACAAATAATGAAGAGTTTTCATGTACTCATTACTCACTTTCCTCCCTGTTGACATCCTACATTTTCATGGCAATTTATAAAACCAATAAATCAATGTTGATACCTTTCTATGGACTAAACATTAGATTATTTTTTTAATTCAATTCTTTCTCATGAATGTCCTCCTTACATTTCAGCACCCAATCCAGGTTGCAACATTGCAATCAGCTGTGAATGTCTATCTAGACTTTTCTCATCACTGACAGTTGCATAGTCTTTCATTAGACTTATTTACTTCAGTAGATTACAGATGTCCTGTACAAATATTGTTCAACTTGGGTTTCTGTAAATTTATTCTCTTGATTAGATTAGTTTTAGTGGTTTTTGAGAGAGCACCAGAAAGATAAGTTGCCTTCCTCATTACTGCATTTTGGGCATTCCATACTATCACATGATATTAGTGGTGATGTTAATCTTCCTCATTTAGTTAAATTTTTAGCCAAGATTATCTACTGTAAAGGTACTTTCATTGCTTTCCTGTACTCAGTCATTGTTTTTTTTAAGATTTATTTTATTAATTTGAAAGGCAAAGTTACAGAGAGAGAGAGAGAGAGAGAATCTTCTTTGATCCACTGGTTCACCAACAAATGGCTGCAATAGTCAGGGCTATGCCAGGCTGAAGCCAGGAGCCAAGAGCTTCACCCAGTTTCCCAAGTGGGTGCAGGGATCCAAGCACTTGGGCCATCTTCTGGTGCTTTCCCCAGGCCATTGGCAGGGAGCTGAATGGGAAGTGGAGCAGCTGGGACTCAGAGTAGCACACACAGGGGATGCTGCAGTCTCAGGTATTGGCTTTACCCACTATGCCACAACACTGGACCCATATTCATTCTTCAGAGAATTAAGCTCCACACCCTGAAATGGGAGAATACATACAAATGCTATTTGGTATTATTTGGTAAGAATGTTTTTTTTTTTGGCCAAATTTATAAATTATTCAATCATTTATTTATATCTTTCTGGACTCAGATAGAAATAGAAATAGAAATAGATACACACACATATATATATTTAAATTTGGGTGTATTTCTGTTATATTCTCATATTATCATATGTTTATTGTGCTCATATTCTTTCAGTTTTGGGCATCACTAGTTCTTCTAGGTTGGTTTTTGAGTCCTTGGACTTTTTGCATCCTTTTGCTTTTCAGAGAACTTCTTTACTCTTTGGTCCTAAGAGTTGTTCCAGATTCACTGTGCTTTCTGCACTATAGAAAAAGAATCAACTGTTTCTCCAACAGGAATATAGAAATCAAATCGACTGTACTACATGCTGTTAGGGTGTCAGTACTAGCCTGTGTATTGGATTTATACAGCTGCTTTAACAAGGTGGCACAGTCTGCTCCAACAGAAATTTACACAATAGAAATTTATTTTGTCATACCTGTGGGAAAATAAAACGAAACCTAAAAGTAAGATCGAGGTGTTGTCAGCTTCGGTTTCTCTCAAGGCCTATTTCCTTGCAGATGGCTCTCTGTTCACTGCATCCTCACATGTTGTTTTCTCTGCGTATGCATTTGTCTCCTTACTGTGTGTGCCCACATTTCCTTTTCTTAAGACACACCTTGATGACCTCATTAAGGTACTAGAATTTAGAGGTAAAACATATGCCTTTTGGAAGGAAACACTCAGTTCATAATAGTGTGAATTCACATGTGTCTATAATTTACTATTCAATACTATATACAGAAATATATAATATATAATGCAATGTAAACAATCTATACCCCTAACTGATTCTTTGTCTATTGCCATGTGAACTCACATGTTTGAGCTAAAACTGTGCTAAGTGTCTTTAGCTGGAATCAATAGTGAAAATATCTTAAATTTGGTAAATTAACTAAAAGCTTGATAAATAATGATCACTGTCATTGCACTGTAATGCAGGATGTTTCCAAAGTGTCTTCTAAATAGTTTTTTTTTTTTCAACACATTTTGTATTATTCACATGTGATTTACTTATCAGTGTTGTAGATTTGAAATGCTTAATGGTACAAAAAGCTCTACAAAAAGATCAGTATAGGTCTAGAAACTCTTGGAGTTGTGTATATAAAAATCTAAAATATACAGAGTCAGTGCCTTTACATTTTTCTCTCACGTGTATTGGAATGTCCTCACTATGAAGCTAATTACTTCACAAATGTAAGATAAATATTTGAATTACTATTCAAGACTAGAGATACAACAATTATCAAAATACTTCAACAGATTTTATATTCTCCATGGATGGATCATAATTTTTGTTTTAGAAAGAATGACCACTTTATCAACATATTTATGGCTAAAAATTAAAATTCCAAAATTAAAATGCATTCCTAATTTATTTCAGATGACATTAGAAATAAAAAATAATGGCTATCTGGAAAATCAGGAAGCAGGCAGATATTCAATGTTTCCATTCTATTTCTGCATCCACTCCCTTTCTTCCCTGGGACCTTCCTGTATTCCTCAAATGGAGTCATGTTATTTCCTCTCTACTTATGAAGAATTTCCTAAAAAAATTTTGATAAAAATTATTGCTTAACCTTGAAGAGTGCTAGCAAAATATTGCTTTTACTATTACATTTTTAGAAGGTTATGGTTTAAATAAAAAAAATTAAATGACAAAGAATGTTGAACAAAAGCAAATTTTTATTTTCTTTGCTTCTTTTCATGGCAGGAGAAGGACACAGACTAACTTAGCATTTGCTCTGGTATGTCACAAATGCTTTTTTCTCTTTGCCCATATCAGGTTAAATAGTGCCCCTTACAAATTCATGTCCACACAGACCCTATGGATGTGGCCTTATTTGAACATACCTTCTTTGTGGATGTAATCAAATTAAAATGAATTTATATTGGATTAGAGTATTTTTTTTTTCTTTTCACAGGCAGAGTTAGTGAGAGAGACAGAGAGAGACAGAAAGAAAGGTCTTCCTTCCGTTGGTTTACCCCAAAAATGGCTACCACTGCCTTCCCGGGCCACAGCAGAGAGCTGGACTGGAAGAGGAGCAACCAGGACAGAATCCGGTGCCCCAATCGGAACACGAACCTGGGGTGCCGGTGCTGCAGGCGGAGGATTAGCCTAGTGAGCCGCGGCCCCGGCCTAGGGTGGGTTCTAAATTCAATATGACTGATGCCTTTATAATAAGGAAATTTGGCATTCAGAGAGGAGAACATCATGTGAACATAGAGACAGAGATGGGAGTTATATGCAAGCCACAAGACACAAAATTTCACCAGCAACTGTCAGTCAGAACATAGAAGAGGCATCTTTGTTACTGCTACCCTGTAAGCTAAAACAATGGTTATCTCTCTTGTGGGGAGCAACTCGGACTAGACTGTTACTGGAATTAAGACTTATTCTATGCATCTGCTCTCCCACAATATGGCGATGGGAGAGGAGGAAACAGCTTCTACTCAGCTGCCTCCAGTTCAACCAATAAACAGCAGGACCTGCTCCTGATTGGAGGAGAGCAACATACTCGGCGTGTGGGTAGCAGAGTTGGGATTGGTGGAAGAGGACTATAAAGGAGGAGAGAGACAACATGCACGAGGAACATCTATCTGAAGGAACACCTGAGCAGCCCCAAGAGAGCCGGCTGGCGGTGTGCCGCTCCCCCGCGGAAGTGGGGAAAGTGGCAGGGGGAACCGCCCTTCCACAGAGGTGGAAGGGACGGTAGACAACCCGGGAAGAACCAGCAGCAAACCCGGGGAGGGCCGAGCAGACAAAAGAACAGCGCAGGGTTTAGTGTCGCTCCTCCACGAAGAGGGGGAGCGACATCTCTGATCTGATAATGGAGATTTTAGATGGAAACTGATTTTGAGATATTGAGTAACATGTTCTACCTTATGTAGTTTGGCAAAAATAAATTTGAAGTTGCACTAAAACTTAGCTTTTTGAATGAATTTTATAACCTACCAAGCTAATCTTTTTAGAATATCTAAGTATTTGATATAAAGGGAGCTAAATTTAACTCTAAAATTTCTATGAATATGCAATTTGCTCATGTGTCCACATGCACACTTTCAAAGATGTCATTTTATAGCTAATAAATGTGAATAGTTTAATTAGCCTCATTGAAAGACTGGAGGAATTATTAGGAGGAAGAATTCAGAGTATAAGTTTAAAAATAAATGACATATCTAACAAATTTGGAGGGAGAATGAACAGTTAGAATGAAAGGAAAGAAAAGTTAATACCAAAATTAGGTTATCAACACTGGGGAGCAGAGCTGACGCATCTGAATCATGTTCCTGTACAGAGAGTGGAGCAGATGGCATTTCAGACCTCTTTGAACAACTCTGTTGGTAAGAAGAAGAAGGAGGAATAAAAGGAAAGATAACATATTTATGCTGGCATTAAAGAGATGACAGGCACTTTTGGTAAAATTGATCATTACCTCAGTAAATTGTTTGCTATATTGGGAACTCCATAAGAAAGTGTTATGATTTAATGATTATAGGTCATGGTTCTTAAGAAGTATCAAATTCCAAATTAAAAGCCCTTACTATTTCTCTTTCTGTAAATTAAACCATGTCTTTTTTTTTAAGAGTTTTTTTTTTTTTTTTTTTTTTTTTGATTTGTTTGAATACAGAGTTACAGAGAGAAGTAGAGACACACAGAGAGAGAGGTCTTCCATCTGCTGGTTCACTCCGCAAATGGCCACAAATGCCAGAGCTGCGCCTATCCGAAGTCAGGAGCTTCTTCCGGGTCTCCCACGTGTGTGCAAGGACCTAAGGATGTGGGCCATCTTGCACTGCTTTCCCAGGAACATTAGTAGGGAGCTGGAGCAGAAGTGGAGCAACAGGAACTACCTTCACCACCCATGAGGGATGCAGGCGCTGCAGGCTGAGGCTTTAACCAGCTGCACCTCAGCACTGTCTCCCGTGTCTTGTTTCAAAAAGACTTACTCAACTATCCCTATTTGTTTCCAGTATGTTTTCTGTTGCTATTTTTGCTCCAATCATCTTGTGGTAGTGCTATATGAATCATATAAAATTGCTGATTTGCAAGATACAAAGTACTATGACACTCAGATGTCACTGGAAGGAATGGGGAACTATTCTTTCATTTGTTTTATGATTGGCAAGCCAATAGCCAACAGTCAAGTAAAAAATCAAAAAAAGTCTGTATTTTATACTGAATTTTTACATATAATAGAAATGAGAAATGACAGATAAAATAGGTTATAATTACCACATTTATATAAAACATCAAAGAATTTTTCCCAAGGCACATTTCTGCTCTACTCACCTTTCTATATATATTCAGTGTCTTCCCAACTCACCTCTCACCTATTTCCTGAGCCTATCCAGGATCTGGATTCCAGGATGAATGAGAACTCCATTACAAAACTCCACCAAAAGATGTGTCTTTTGTTTTAAGGATACTTCCTAATGTGATTGCTATTTTTAGAAATAAATAGCAGGTGATAAAGAGCTTAGTATCTGTAATCCAACACTGAGTAGATTTAAACTCTTATTCCAAAATGTACTTTGACTTTGTAGTAATTTTCATCTTCCATTTTCTTCTTGGTTCAAAAAAAATCTCACACAAACATGTTCACTGACTGCATTTGAATAAGAAAATCATGTGATAGATTGGCAACACAAAGCCCAATATTTAAACTATGTAGTTCTAAATAATATCACAGTGCTATTCCAACAGTCCAAACACATTTGTCCGTTTTAAGCTATGAATTGCAGATGTTTCAGAAAGTAAAATAATGCAAAAAAATCCATTAAATGAAAAGTGAAAATTCAAGATTTATTAATATACGTTGACTGAAGGACCTTACGTATGTTAAAAGGGTTCATTGAAAAAAACATCTAAAGTGCTGAGCAAGACACTGAAATAAAAAAAGTGAAGTTGAGGCAAATGGTAATGAGGAGAAAAATAAAATATGTATCTACTGAGCAGCTATGTGTATAGGTTGCTTTTGCATATAGTTTTTTATACTTATCAAAATTTTGTGGGTTATAATGTGATTTTTTCATTGTAGAAATGAAGAAACAGAGAAGTTATGCTTCTCATATAATTAATACAGAAAGTTTTGTGATTTTAAAACATATGTTTTTCTGACAAGAACACTTATATTAAAGATTGGAAGGGAATGATGTTGATATGAATGAGAAAATGAAATAACACAACAGCGAAGACTTCTATAAAGGCACCTTTTGCAGAGTAGATGAAATTTGGAGCTTAGGAAGCTAAACTACCATGGACAGAAATTATTGATGAGTTCTCCAATAACACCAAGAGATCTGTCATAAAAATGGTGAGGGCATTTAGAATACGTGCTGCTGATAGGAGCACAGGTAAGGACATTTAGAAGCAGTATGCTGTAGTAGAATCACTTTTAAGGTAAAGATGAGCACAAAAGTGGAGTTTTCCAGCTATTTTGAAAAGAAAGGCAAAGAAAAAGTTAATAACTTAAAATACTTACTTTCATTTTATTTGAAAAGCAGAGAGACAAAAATAGATACACACAGAGAGAGAGTGAGCACTTCAATCTGCTGCTTCATTCATCAAATGCCCATGTTAACCAGGGCTGGCCAAAGAGGAGCCTCAAACACAATCCAGGTTTTCCATGTGGGCAGCAGGGACCCAAGTATGAAAGCCATTGCCTGCTGCCTCTAAGGGTTCACATTAGCCAGAAGCTGGAATCCAGAGAAAAGCAGGGACTGGAACCTAAACTTTCCAATACGGGAAGAGGGTGCCGTTTCAAGCAGCATCTTAACCATTATTTTAATTTCTATTTCAAGGGAAAAATGGAAGTGTCAATCAAGTGACAAGAACATTCTCAGCAAAAAGAATATCATCTCAAAAACATACATTTGTGTAGTGATGTGATTCATTTATAGAACCATAAGAATTTTGCTATTATTTTGGCAGAAAAGTATCGGGGGGGGGGGGATTTTGAGGTTTTGATTTAGGCAAGAGATAGGTGCTGGAAATCCTGGAATAAACTTAAAACAATCATGGCTAAAAATTATAAAGTAATTATTTCACAATTGTACCAATTGCATATTTTAAAATGTTTCAATTTTTTTTATTTCTTCTCTAGATTTAATTGTTTCTTCCCTCCTACTAATTTTGGATTTGGTTTGTTCTTGGTTTTCTAAGTCCTTGAGATGCATAGTTAGATAATTTATTTGATGGCTTTTCAATTTCAGGATGTAACACTAATTGCTATAAACTTCCTTCTTAAAACTGCTTTTGCTGCATCCCATAAGTTTTGATATGTTGTGTTGTCATTTTTTTTTTCCCCCACAGGCAGAGTAGACTGAGAGAGAGAGAGACACAGAAAAGGGTCTTCCTTTTTGCCATTGGTTCCCCTTCCAATGGCCACCGCGGCCGGCGCGCTGCAGCCATTGCACCGCGCTGATCGAAAGCCAGGAGCCAGGTGCTTCTCCTGGTCTCACATGCGGGTGCAGAGCCCAAGTACTCCTCCACTGCACTCCCTGGCCAGAGCAGAGAGCTGGCCTGGAAGAGGGGCAACCGGTACAGAATCCGGCACCCCAATGGGACTAGAGCCCAGTGTGCCGGCGCCACAGGCAGAGGATTAGCCTATTGAGCCACAGGGCCGGCCTGTGTTGTCACCTTCATTCATTTCCGGGAATTTTTTTTATTTCTCTTTTGATTTCCATTTAATAGAGTGTTTTCCATTCTCCAAGCGTTTTATAATTTCTAGAATTTCTTAATTTGAAAATTTCTAGCTTCATACCACTCTGGTTTGAAAAGATGCATGGTGGCCGGCGCCACGGCTCAATAGGCTGATCCTCCGTCTGCGGCGCCGGCACACCAGGTTCTAGCTCCGGTTGGGGCCCTGGATTCTGTCCTGGTTGCCCCTCTTCCAGTCCAGTTCTCTGCTGTGGCCTGGGAGTGCAGTGGAGGATGGCCCAAGTGCTTGGGCCCTGCACCCCATGGGAGACCAGGAGAAGCACCTGGCCTTTGGATCAGCGCAATGTGCCGGCCGCGGCGGCCATTGGAGGGTGAACCAACAGCAAAGGAAGACCTTTCTGTCTGTCTCTCTCTCACTGTCCACTCTGCCTGTCAGAAAGAAAGAAAGAAAGAAAGAAAGAAAGAAAGAAAGAAAGAAAGAAAGAAAGAAAGGAGGGAGGGAGGGAGGGAGGGAGGGAGGGAGGGAGGGAGGGAGGGAGGGAGGGAAGGAAGGAAGGAAGGAAGGAAGAGAGAGAAGAAAAGATGCATGGTATGATTTCATTTTTTTGAATTTGTTGAGATTTGCTTTATGGCTTAGCACATGGTCTATCCAAGAGAAAGTTTCATGCACTGATGAAAACAAAGTGTGTTCTGCAAATGTGGGTTTAAATATTCTGTAGTTATCAATTAGATCCATTTGGTACATAGTATAGATTAGCTCTATTGTTTCTTGACTGATTTTTTTTGGTCTAGTTGATCTATGCGTTGGTGAAAGTGGGGTGTTGAAGTCACCCGTTATTAATGTATTGAAATCTATGTCTCCCTTTAGATCCATTAACGTTGTTTTAAATCACCACGTGCCCTGGCATTGGTATGCATGCATTTATAGTCGTATCTTCCTGTCGAATTGACCCCTTATTTATTATTTCTCTTTTCTCTTTTAACATTGTTTGTATTAAAATACATTTTATCTGATATTTGGATGGGGACTCCTACTCTTTTTTTTCTTCTGCAGCACTTAAATATATTTTTTCCATCCTTTCACTTTCAGTTTGTGTGTATCTTTGATGATGAGGTATATTTCTTTCAGGCAGGAAATATGTGGGTCTTGTTTTTTTTTTTTTTTTCTTACTTTCAGTTCATTTTCCTTTTTTTTTTTAACTTTTATTTAATGAATATAAATTTCCAAAGTACAGCTTATGGATTACAATGGCTTCCCCCCCATAACGTCCCTCCCACCCGCAACCCTCCCCTTGCCCACTCTCTTTCCCCTTCCATTCACATCAAGATTCATTTTTTTTTTTTTTTTTTTTTTATTTTTTTGACAGGCAGAGTGGACAGTGAGAGAGAGAGACAGAGAGAAAGGTCTTCCTTTGCCGTTGGTTCACCCTCCAATGGCCGCCGCGGCTGGCGCGCTGCGGCCGGCACACCGCGCTGATCCGATGGCAGGAGCCAGGAGCCAGGTGCTTTTCCTGGTCTCCCATGGGGTGCAGGGCCCAAGCACCTGGGCCATCCTCCACTGCACTCCCTGGCCACAGCAGAGGGCTGGCCTGGAAGAGGGGCAACCGGGACAGAATCCGGCGCCCCGACCGGGACTAGAACCCGGTGTGCCGGCGCCGCTAGGCGGAGGATTAGCCTAGTGAGCCGCGGCGCCGGCCAAGATTCATTTTCGATTCTCTTTATATACAGAAGATCAGTTTAGCATACATTAAGTAAAGATTTCAACAGTTTGCTCCCACACAGGAACATAAAGTGAAAAATACTGTTTGAATACTAGTCATAGCATTAAATCTCAATGTACAGCACACTAAGGGCAAAGATCCTACATGAGGAGTAAGTGCACAGTGATTCCTGTTGTTGACTTAACAAATTGACACTCTTGTTTATGGCATCAGTAATCACCCTAGGCTCTTGTCATGAGCTGCCAAGGCTATGGAAGCCCCCTGAGTTCACCGACTCTGATCATATTTAGACAAGGCCATGGTCAAAGTGGAAGTTCTCTCCTCTCTTCAGAGAAAGGTACCTCCTTCTTTGATGACCCATTCTTTTCCACTGGGATCTCACTCGTGGAGATCTTTCATTTTTTTTTTTTTTTTCTTTTCCCCAGAGTGTCTTGGCTTTCCATGCCTGAAATACTCCCATGGGCTCTTCAGCCAGATCTGAATGCCTTAAGGGCTGATTCTGAGGCCAGAGTGCTGTTTAGGACATCTGCCATTCTATGGGTCTGCTGTGTATCTCACTTCCCATGTTGGATCATTCTCTCCCTTTTTGATTCTATCAGCTAGTATTTGCAGACACTATTCTTGTTTATGTGATCCCTTTGGTTCTTAGTCCTATCATTGTGATATATTGTGAACAGAAATTGATCACTGGGACTAGTGAGATGGCATTGGTACATGCCACCTTGATGGGATTGAATTGGAATCCCCTGGTATGTTTCTAACTCTACCGTTTGAGGTAAGTCAGCTTGAGCATGTCCCGAATTGCACATCTCTTCCCTCTCTTATTCCCACTCTTATATTTAACAATGGTGGGTCTTGTTTTTTAATCCATTCAGCAGCCAGTCAAGGTTATTATTGATAAGCAATGACTTGGTCTTGTCATTTTTCATAAATATTGTTTGCTTTGGATGCTCTTCATACTTTTATTAGGAGTTTTTTTTTTTGTCTTCACATTATTTCATAATAATAACTATTTTTTTTCTGTTTTTGTGTGCAGTATATCCTTTAAATTTAATTGTAAGGCTGGACAAATGGTGAAAAATTTTTCCAATTTCTGTTTGTTTTGGAAGGTCTTTATTTCTCCATTTATAAATAAGAGTTTTGCATGGTAAAGTAATCTGCTTTGACATTTTTTTCATTTTTATTTGAGGACTTGGACTATGTATCTCCATTTTATCCTAGCATGTTTGATTTCTGATGTAAAATCAGCTGCCAGCCTAATTGGAAATCCTTTGAATTAATCTGGCCTTTCTGTCATGCACATTTTAGAATCTTTTGTTTATATTTTACTGTTAAAAGTCTGACTGTAATGTGTTGTGGTAAAGATCTGTTTTGTTCAAGTTGATTAGGAATTTTATGTGCTTCCTGTAATTAGATGTACCTTTCTTTCACCAAATTAGGGCAAGTTTTCTGCTATTATTTCACTGAATAGGCCTTCTAATCCATTCTCTCTTTTCATACTTTCAGGAACTCTTCAGACTCTTGTGATAGGTTGTTTGATAGTATCCCATAAATCTCAAACAATATTTTCAGTTTTTCTGATTATTTCTTCTTTTCTTTCTCTTTCTCCTCCTCTTTCCCCCCTTCCTCTTCCTCTTCCTCTTCTCTTCCTCTCCTTTTCCTTCTCCTCCTCCTCCTCCACCTTCTCCTCCCCCTCCTCCTCCTCAGCTTCCTTCTTTTGGGTCTTTTTTGTCTGTGATATTTCCAAAGATTTGTCTTCTACGTCAGATATTCTTTCTTCTGCCTCAGCAAGTCCTTTGATAAGACTTTCTACTGTATTTTATTTGACATATTTAATTCTTCATTTCTAATATTTAAATTGAGTTCTTTTTAATATCTCTCTCAGCAAAATTTTTCTTTGATATCATTATGGATTTCTTTAACTAATGAATTTTCTTCCTATTGTTTTTGGGTAATATATGAAATCTATAATCATTGTTTTGAATTCCTTTTTGGGCATTTTGTCCATGTCTTTGTATTCACATTCTAATATTGAAGTGTATTTGTGTTCCTTCAGATAAGTCACATGGTGTTTCTTGCTCATGTTTCTCAAACTTATATGTTTATTTTAGGCATTTGTGTAACCACTTGTTGGTTTTCTCCCCTGATGGTTTTTATCTTTGAAATATGCCTTTGTGACTTAGTAGAGTGTCTGTTCCTTCAATGAATACCTGGAGCATGTCCTGGGTGGGACCAAGGAGCTCTGGTCAGTGCTGGCAGTGGCACAAGAGTCTAGAGTTGACAACCAAGTTGGGTGTTATAGATCTCCTATAAATATACCAATAGGGTGAGTATGATCATGTTATTGGTATGATCATTGCCTCGCCTTCTTCCTGCCAAGTTGATCAATGTCCATGGAGAGCCCACAGTGGCTACATATCCCAACATGCAGGTGCATGAACTGTATAAATGATCTGTGAGGTCCTCAATGTGAGCACAGAATCCTCTGCAGTGATCCACCTTGGCAGTTTTAGAATGATTACCTGTGATAGAGCTACTCATACTAAAAGGAGAGGAGAGGGGAGTGTCTCAAAGACTTAAGTGGGTTCCCCACCCCTGCCAATAAAATATGCTAATGTAAGTAGTTTATGAGGATTGGAAGACATTTATTTTTATTTTTAGAAGATTTATCTTATTTGTTTATTTTAAAGCCAGAACACCAGAAGAATGAATAGAGAGAAGGACAGACACAAAGAAAAGTCTTCCATCTACTGGTTTACTCACTGAAGTGCCACAATGGCTAAGATGGTTCCAGGCCAAAGCCAGGAACCTATATCTCCATCCAGGTCTTCCAGGTGGATGATAGGGGATCAAGCATTTGGACCATCATCGGCTGCTTTCCCAGGCAAATTAGAAGAGAGCTAGATGGGAAGCAGAGCAGCCTCATCTAGAACCTGCCTTTCAACAGGGGATGCCCCCATTTAAGCAGTGGTTGAATCACCTGTGCTTCAACTTTGGCCCCCAAACAGTTCTATTTTTAAATGGTATGACTGAATTGACTTTGATAATGAAGATTTGACAATACAAATAATGTTTACAGAGAGTTTGGGCTGGAATGCAGGTCATCAGTAGGGTAGGTTCAGAAATTTAAACTGAAAATAGATCTTGGTAAAAATTAAAAGTAGGGAATGTGAGAGGAGAGGAGGAAGGGTTGGGGCATAGGCAGGAGGGAGGGTAAGGGGGAGAAGTGTCACTATGTTCCTAAATCTGTATATATGAAACACATGAACCTGTATACATTAAATAAAATTAACAAAGGAATGTAGTGATATGAAAATTAACTTACCTGTATCCTAAATAGTTTTTGGTACTTTTTATGAATTGTAAATATCTCAATACATAAGCCAGAGATCATCAAAGGGTCTTGTCGCTCCCCCTCTTCGTGGAGGAACGACACAGGACCCTGCGCTGTTCTTTGGTCTGCTCGGCCCTCCCCAGGTTTGCTGCTGGTTCTTCCTGGGTTGGCTACCGTCCCTTCCACCTCCGTGGAAGTGCGGTTCCCCCTGGCCACTTTCCCCACTTCCGCGGGGGAGCAGCACACCGCCAGCCGGCTCTCTCGGGGGCTGCACAAGTGTTCCTTCAGATAGATGTTCCTCTTAGATGTTCCTGATGCATGTTGTCTCTCTCCTCCTTTATAGTCCTCTTCCACCAATCCCAACTCTGCTACCCACACGCCGAGTACGCTGCTCTCCTCCAATCAGGAGCAGGTCCTACAGTTTATTGGTTGAACTGGAGGCAGCTGTGTAGAAGCTGTTTCTCCCTTCTCAGCGCCATGTTGTGGGAGAGCAGATGCATAGAATAAGTCTTAATTCCAGTAACTTAGTCTAGTCCGAGTTGCTCCCCACAGGTCTGAGATTTGTTCTCATTGTAATAGGGCAGTGATGGAACAGAACAGCTATAAAGACATCTGCTTATGTTTTAACTCTTCACATTGATTTACCTTTTCCCTCTGAAATTTATATCCCAGATTACCTGTGGTTGTACGCATGACTGTGTCTACTGTTCCTCATAAGTTGGCTCCGTCCCCAATCCTGAAGATATGTAGCAATGTGTATGACTACAGATCCTTGGAGAAATCAGAGGACAGCTGAAACAACTGGTTGTATAGTTACAGTCAATGAAGTGCATAGAGGGTTGCTGTAAGTTGTGGCGAATATATTTTCCCTCTTTTACCAGAGAATACATTGCATATGGAGTTACTAAGGCCAGTTTTTATAGAGGGGAGAAAATTTGTTTTTAAATTTAAATTCTATATTGTGAAAACGAAATTTGGATGTAGAGAGAGTGGATGTTAATATCAAAGTTAAAAGTCCTGTATCTGACTGTGTATAAAATCTGCCCTACTCCCAGACTTCTCAGCTACATTATCTTTTTTCTTAAGTCAGTCTGAGTTGGATTTTCTGCCTTTAGAAGCTTCACTAGAGTGACAGTAAGTTTGTGTTGAATATTGAAAAGAATGAAGGAAACAATTTGCCCTCGGATCTGCAGAGCTATATCTTTAATTATTAATTACCAGGACAGAAATGTTTAACCTAGCATCCATGACCCATTATTTTAATGACCAACCACATATCCCTTCTCCCAAATTTTATGTAAAAACATGAGAGGGCATGCTTATTTGCATTTCTTCTTATCTGCAGAAGGATGGGTAAGGGACTGACATTTTCTTCACCATCTCAAACAAATCTATGTGTATAATTTTGAAAGGAAGTTAAATAAAGAAGGTATTAAATTAGAACACATAATAGGGTGTTCATCATAAAATGCCTATTTATGTCTACAGAATTAATGAAATGCACTTTCAAAAATATTAAATTTCAATACCATCCTGTCAGGTTTAGTGGAAATTCAAAGTGAGATCTATAAAAGATGGTTTCATTTTGAGATATAAGATATTCAAACTTAATTGACTTCAGATCAATTATCCTTTAAGATTAAGATTGCACTGACACCTGTAGTTGGGTTGACATATTTACCACTAGCTCTTGACAGAGACGTATACAATTTTTTGATACAGCAACAAATTAGAGATCAAATTGAGAAGTCTGATATATCATAATCTTTTCTGGGACAAATTTAATCTTTCTCTAAAGCATTTTGTAAAACTAAAAAAAGTGGCTTCATGATTATTGCTGATATGCTTTATTTTATGCATAAATGATTTATGTCATAATAATTGACACAAAATAAATATGCCAACTGGCATTGTAATATTTTAGTTTTCTTGGGCATCTTGGTAAAGGTTTCAGTCACTGAATAGCTTAATTTTGTTTAATACATTCTAGTATTGGAATATTATATTATGGTTTTCTTTGTGGCTTTTTCACTGTATCTACTTTCTGGCATAAGACAAAGGATTTTTAACCAAAGAATCTAGACATATTTAACAGTAAAAAACTGCACTTTGAAGCAGAAAAACAAAACAGTAACCAGTTTGTCCTTTAGTTCATAACAGATTGTGTTACAAATGCTACCCACATTCAAATAACAAATTACTAAGCAATTCCTTTTTGTTAAAGTAAAGTTTTTTAGAGTACACTTTTTCAAAGGACACAATTACATCTCTATCACAATATTTGTAATGTGATGCACAAGGCAGCCACCCAAAGTTGATTATCCTGGGTGAGTAGGGCAGATTGCAGTCTGCTTTCTTGTCGCCCCATTTCTAAGACCTTATAAATGTATTGTGGAAACTAATGAATGAAAATTACTAGAAAGTGAGAAGCCCCAGTGCTCCAAGGGGAGTGCATGCCACACAGACAACAGCGGGGAGACTTGGGACGCTCCACACATCGGCGCTGGAAGGGGAGGTGAGCTCAATAACCCGAGACATTGGTGGGGAAACGGGGGTCAGAATCTAGAGGGGGGCCGGAAAGTGCAGCAAACTCACTACCTGAAAGAAGGAAAAAAAAAAGCTTCGGGGTTTCTCTTCCCCCTAACCTTGCAAAGGTTACAAGGCTGGAAGGCTAGAATTCCCAAGAGACAAAGAGCAGGCCTGCGCTCTGGATTTACATATCAATGGGGGAGAGCTAAGGAACTGAGTCACTACAATTCAGTAGCCTAGGCAACCCAGTGGGAGTCCAGAGGAGCCAAAGACTGGAAGCTAAATACCATCAATTCTGCACAGCCTTGCCCTGCGGTGTTACTTACCCCCTGAATAAATAAAATAAATAAATAAATAAAAAGAGAGAGATTTACCACGCATAACCTGAGGGTGTCACCTTTGCACACCCTTAACCTGGAAGAACCAGGCAGAGCTCTCAGGCCGCACCCATCTCAAGCCTCCAAGGCTCCTCCAACAGCAGGCAGTCCACTTAACACGGACACAGTATAAATAAAAAAAAAAAAAAAAAAAGAAAAGAAAAAAAAAAAACGCACAGTGACGCAAGAAGAATTAACTATGCCGAGTAACAAACACAGAAATAGAGGGAGCAAGATCAACGATGACACTATGATGCCTCCAAATAAGCAAAACACCCCAAGCCAAGAGTATGAAGATGATGAGATAGAAGAAATGCAAGATACGGATTTCAAAAAATTTATGATAAGAACATTTAGAAGTTTTCAAAAGCAAATCCTTGAACTACAGAAATCCTTAATGGACAAGATTGAAAATCTCTCTCGTGAAAACGAAATTTTAAGGAAGAGTCAAAATGAAACTCAGAAACTAGTAGAACAGGAAAGTGTTATAGTGAAGAGAAATCAAAATGAAATGAAGAGCTCAATAGATCAAATGACAAACACATTAGAAAGCCTTAAAAACAGAATGGGTGAAGCAGAAGAGAGAATATCGGACTTAGAAGATAGAGCACAGGAAAACATACAGTCAAACCAAAGAAAAGAAGAGGAAATTAGAAACCTAAAAAATATTGTTGGGAATCTACAGGATACTATCAAAAAAACCAACATTCGAGTTCTAGGAGTTCCTGAAGGCATGGAGAGAGAGAAAGGATTGGAAGGCCTTTTTAGTGAGATACTAGCAGAGAACTTTCCAGGTTTGGAGAAGGACAGAGATATCCTAGTACAGGAAGCTCATAGAACCCCCAATAAACATGACCAAAAGAGATCCTCACCACGACACGTCGTAATTAAACTTACCACAGTGAAACATAAAGAAAAGATCCTAAAATGTGCAAGAGAGAAACGTCAGATTACTCTCAGAGGATCTCCAATCAGACTCACAGCTGACTTCTCATCAGAAACCCTACAAGCTAGGAGGGAATGGCGAGACATAGCACAGGTGCTAAGAGAGAAAAATTGCCAGCCCAGAATATTATATCCTGCCAAGCTCTCATTTGTGAATGAAGGTGAAATAAAGACCTTTCATAGCAAACAGAAATTGAAAGACTTTGTGGCCACTCGTCCGGACCTGCAAAAGATACTTAAAGATGTGCTACACTCAGAAACACAGAAACACGGCCATCAATATGAAAGAAGGGAAGGGAAGAACACCTACCAGTAAAAGAGCATGGGAAGCTCAAAGCATATACTAGAAAATATTTCCGGGAAAATGGCAGGGCAAAGTCACTACGTATCAATAGTCACATTGAACATTAATGGTCTGAATTCTTCAGTTAAAAGACACTGTTTAGCTGACTGGCTCACAGAACACAACCCAACTATTTGTTGCCTACAAGAAACACATCTCTCTAACAAAGAGGCATGCAGACTGAAAGTGAAAGGTTGGAAAAAGATATTCCATGCCAACAGAAACCAAAAAAAAGCAGGTGTAGCCATATTAATATCAGACAAAATAAACTTTAATACAAAAACTGTTAAGAGAGACAAAGAGGGACACTATATAATGATTAAGGGTTCAATTCAACAGGAAGATGTAACTATTATAAATGTATATGCACCTAATTACAGGGCACCAGTCTATTTAAAAGATATGTTAAGGGACTTAAAGGGAGATTTAGATTCCAATACAATAGTACTGGGGGACTTCAATACTCCACTCTCAGAAATAGACAGATCATCCGGACAGAAGATCAACAAGGAAACAGCAGATTTAAATGACACTATAGCCCAAATGGATCTAACAGATATATACAGAACTTTCAACCCTACATCTACAGACTTCACATTCTTCTCAGCAGCGCATGGAACCTTCTCTAGGATTGACCACATACTAGGCCATAAAGCAAGTCTCAGCAAATTTAAAAGAATTAGAATCATACCATGCAGCTTCTCAGACCACAGCGGGATGAAGCTGGAAATTAGCAACTCAGGAAACCCCAGAAAGTATGCAAACACATGGAGACTGAACAACATGCTCCTGAATGAACACTGGGTCATTCAAGAAATCAAAAGAGAAATCAAAAACTTTCTGGAAGTAAATGAAGACAACAACACAACATATCAAAACTTATGGGATACAGCAAAAGCAGTATTGAGAGGCAAATTTATAGCAATAGGTGCCTATACCAAGAAATTGGAAAGGTACCAAATAAATGAGCTTTCAGCGCACCTCAAGGACCTAGAAAAACTGCAGCAAACCAAACCCAAATCTAGTAGGAGAAGAGAAATAATTAAAACCAGAGAAGAAATTAATAGGATTGAATCCAAAAAAACATTACAAAAAATCAGCCAAGCGAGAAGCTGGTTTTTTGAAAAAATAAACAAAATTGACACCCCATTGGCCCAACTAACTAAAAAAAGAAGAGAAAAGACCCAAATCAATAAAATCAGAGATGAAAAAGGAAACGTAACAACAGACACCACAGAAATAAAAAGAATCATCAGAAATTACTACAAGGACCTGTACGCCAGCAAACAGGAAAACCTATCAGAAATGGATAGATTCCTGGACACATGCAACCTACCTAAATTGAACCATGAAGACATCGAAAACCTAAATAGACCCATAACTGAAACAGAAATTGAAACAGTAATAAAGGCCCTCCCAACAAAGAAAAGCCCAGGACCAGATGGATTCACCGCTGAATTCTACCAGACATTTAAAGAAGAACTAATCCCATTTCTTCTCAAACTATTCAGAACAATCGAAAAAGAGGGAATCCTCCCAAATTCTTTCTATGAAGCCAGCATCACCTTAATCCCTAAGCCAGAGAAAGATGCAGCACTAAAAGAAAATTACAGACCAATATCCCTGATGAACATAGACGCAAAAATCCTCAATAAAATTCTGGCCAATAGAATACAACAACACATCAGGAAAATCATCCACCCAGACCAAGTGGGATTCATCCCTGGTATGCAGGGATGGTTCAACATTCGCAAATCAATCAATGTGATTCACCACATTAACAGACTGCAGAAGAAAAACCATATGATTATCTCAATTGATGCAGAGAAAGCATTTGATAAAATTCAACACCCTTTCATGATGAAAACTCTAAGCAAATTGGGTATAGAAGGAACATTCCTCAATATAATCAAAGCAATTTATAAAAAACCCACAGCCAGCATCCTATTGAATGGGGAAAAGTTGGAAGCATTTCCACTGAAATCTGGCACCAGGCAGGGATGCCCACTCTCACCACTGCTATTTAACATAGTTCTGGAAGTTTTAGCCAGAGCCATCAGACAAGAAAAAGAAATCAAAGGAATACAAATCAAAAAGGAAGAAGTCAAACTATCCCTCTTTGCAGACGATATGATTCTGTACTTAGAGGATCCAAAGAACTCTACTAAGAGACTATTGGAACTCATAGAGGAGTTTGGCAAAGTGGCAGGATATAAAATCAATGCACAAAAATCAACAGCCTTTGTATACACAAGCAATGCCATGACTGAGAAAGAGCTGCTAAGGTCAATCCCATTCACAATAGCTACAAAAACAATCAAATACCTTGGAATAAACTTAACCAAGGACGTTAAAGATCTCTACGATGAAAATTACAAAACCTTAAAGAAAGAAATAGAAGAGGATACCAAAAAATGGAAAAATCTTCCATGCTCATGGATTGGAAGAATCAACATCATCAAAATGTCCATTCTCCCAAAAGCAATTTATAGATTCAATGCAATCCCAATCAAGATACCAAAGACATTCTTCGCAGATCTAGAAAAAATGATGCTGAAATTCATATGGAGGCACAAGAGACCTCGAATAGCTAAAGCAATCTTGTACAACAAAAACAAAGCCGGAGGCATCACAATACCAGACTTCAGGACATACTACAGGGCAGTTGTAATCAAAACAGCATGGTACTGGTACAGAAACAGAAGGATAGACCAATGGAACAGAATTGAAACACCAGAAATCAACCCAAACATCTACAGCCAACTTATATTTGATCAAGGATCTAAAACTAATTCCTGGAGCAAGGACAGTCTATTCAATAAATGGTGCTGGGAAAACTGGATTTCCACGTGCAGAAGCATGAAGCAAGACCCCTACCTTACACCTTACACAAAAATCCACTCAACGTGGATTAAAGACCTAAATCTTCGTCCTGACACCATTAAGTTATTAGAGAACATTGGAGAAACCCTTCAAGATATTGGCACAGGCAAAGAATTTCTGGAAAAGACCCGGGAGGCACAGACAGTCAAAGCCAAAATCAACTATTGGGATTGCATCAAATTGAGAAGTTTCTGTACTGCAAAAGAAACAGTCAGGAGAGTGAAGAGACAACCGACAGAATGGGAAAAAATATTTGCAAACTATGCAACAGATAAAGGGTTAATAACCAGAATCTACAAAGAGATCAAGAAACTCCACAAAAACAAAACCAACAACCCACTTAAGAGATGGGCCAAGGACTTCAATAGACATTTTTCAAAAGAGGAAATCCAAATGGCCAACAGGCACATGAAAAAATGTTCAAGGTCACTAGCAATCAGGGAAATGCAAATCAAAACCACAATGAGGTTTCACCTCACCCCGGTTAGAATGGCTCACATACAGAAATCTACCAACAACAGATGCTGGCGAGGATGTGGGGAAAAAGGGACACTAACCCACTGTTGGTGGGAATGCAAACTGGTCAAGCCACTATGGAAATCAGTCTGGAGATTCCTCAGAAACCTGAATATAACCCTACCATTCGACCCAGCCATCCCACTCCTTGGAATTTACCCAAAGGAGTTTAAATTGATAAACAAAAAAGCGGTCTGCACCCTAATGTTTATTGCAGCACAATTCACAATAGCCAAGACCTGGAACCAACCTAAATGCCCATCAACGGTAGACTGGATAAAGAAATTATGGGATATGTATTCTTTAGAGTACTATACCGCAGTAAGAAACAACGAAATCCAGTCATTTGCAACAAAATGGAGGAATCTGGAACACATCATGCTGAGTGAAGTAAGCCAGTCCCAAAGGGACAAATACCATATGTTCTCCCTGATCGGTGACAACTGACTCAACACCAAAAAGGAAACCTCCTGAAGTGAAATGGACACTATGAGAAATGGTGACTTGATCAGCATAGCTCTGACTGCTAATGGACAACTTAATACATTATCCCTCATAGTATTTTTTTTGTCTGTTCTACTTAATATGACTGGTTTAATTCTGTAATTATCACACAGTTATTCTTAAGTGTTGAAAATTAACCGAAATGTGATCCCTGTTAAACATAAGAGTGGGACTAAGAGAGGGAAGAGATGTATAATTTGGGACATGCTCGGGCTGACTTGCCCCAATTGGTAGAGTTGGAAACATACCAGGGGATTCCAATTCAATCCCATCAAGGTGGCATGTGCCAATGCCATCTCACTACTCCAAGTGATCAATTTCAGTTCACAATTGATCATAATGAAAGGACTAAGAGTCAAAGGGAGCACATAAACAAGTCTAGTATCTGCTAACACCAACCGATAGAATAAATAAAGGGGAGAGTGATCCAACATGGGAAGTGAGATACTCAGCAGACTCATAGAATGGCGGATGTCCTAAATAGCACTCTGGCCTCAGAATCAGCCCTAAAGGCACTCGGATCTGGCTGAAAAGCCCATGAGAGTATTTCAGGCATGGAAAGCCAAGACACTCTGGCAAAAAGATCTCTGTGAGTGAGATCCCAGTGGAAAGAACAGGTCTTCAAAGAGTGAGGTGCCTTTCTCTGAAGGGAGGAGAGAACCTCCACTTTGACTATGACCGTGTCTAAACAAGATAAGAGTCGGAGAACTCAAGGGGCTTCCATAGCCTTGGAAACTCATAACTGGTGCATAGGGAGATTACTGATGCCATAAACAGGAGTGTCAATTGGTAAAGTCAACAACAGGAGTCACTGTGCACTTACTCCTCATGTAGGATCTCAGTCCTTAACGTGCTGTACACTGAGGCTTAATGCTATAACGAGTACTCAAACAGTATATTTCACTTTGTGTTTCTATGGGGGTGCAAACGACTGAAATCTTTACTTAATGTACACTAAACTGATCTTCTGTAAAAAAAAAAAAAAAAAAAAAAAAAAGAAATTTTCAATTCCCAACTTGACTCTCACTGGGATTAAACATGACAATAGGTCTGATCTGATTTCATCATCATTTTAAAAAAATCATCTATTATTTTTCACTTTATGTTTCTGTGTGGGAGCAAACTGTTGAAATACTTACTTAAGGTATACTAAGCTGATCTTCTGTATATTAAGATAATCGAAAATGAATCTTGATGTGAATGGAAGGGGAGAGGGAGTGGGAAAGGGGAGGGTTGTTGGTGGGAGGGACGGTATGGGGGGGGAAGCCATTGTAACCCATGAGTCGTACTTTGGAAATTTATATTCATTATATTCATTAAATAAAAGAAAAAAAAATAAAATAAAATTTATTGAGCACCCCCACAAAAAAAAAAAAAAAAAAAAAAAGAAAATTACTAGAAAGTTTTTTAGAATACTTACTGAATACTTGACTTGTAAAACAGTCATCTTCTAAACGTCAGTGATATGTTTTGGCTGTCATACATGTGAAGAAGACAGATCTATGCTTTGAGGAGACATAGAAGAATCAAAGTTAATTGCTAAGGAATTGTAAGTTTAACCATTTTACATAGATATATTTAATTCTCAAAAACACGGGGTAGACAGTACCTCAGAAAGATGTAGTCTCTTCTCACAGGGTCCTGGAGAAGCTGAGGCCATTAATTCTTCATTTTTCATTATGATGCTAAGGAACTTTCCACCAATAAATTATTGCTGGAGGATTCTGACATACTGGCTACAGCTTAACGGACCAGGAAAAATCACATAAAACAAATGAAGGCGATCATAAGTGTGTGCATCAAGGAAGATACTATGAATTTACTGATCCATTCAGATTTTCTATGCTTTTGTACCAGTTAACCACAGAACTGGCCAACTGGTTAGAAAAGGAAAGTGAAGCAAAGGAAAATGAGGTAGGCCAGCGCCGCGGCTCACTAGGCTAATCCTCAGCCTTGCGGCGCCGGCACACCGGGTTCTAGTCCCGGTCGGGGCTCTGGATTCTGTCCCAGTTGCCCCTCTTCCAGGCCAGTTCTCTGCTGTGGCCCGGGAGTGCAGTGGAGGATGGCCCAGGTGCTAGGGCCCTGCACCCCATGGGAGACCAGGAAAAGCACCTGGCTCCTGCCATCGGATCAGCGCGGTGCGCCGGCTGCAGCGCGCCAGCTGCGGCGGCCATTGGAGGGTGAACCAACAGCAAAAGGAAGACCTTTCTCTCTGTCTCTCTCTCTCTCTCACTGTCCACTCTGCCTGTCAAAAAAAAAAAAAAAAAAAAAAAAAAAAAAAAAAAAAGGAAAAATGAGGTTATAGTCCTATCTGAGTCCTGCTGAAAGCATAGTGCTTTAGTAGTCCTGAACAACTTAGATGCTAAGGAGACAGTGAAGTAACTCAGATAAAGGAGCAGAGCCATTATCCAATTAATATTCCAGTTTTAGTGGGTTTCCATGAGGTCTGAACTTCCACGTATGGAGAAGCAATGCATTATAGGTATTCTGAGTTTCTGTGTACAAATACGTTCTATCGATAACTATGAGAAATATATTTCTGTTGTGTAAGTCACCCAGTTTAGGTATTCTTGCAATATAAATTCAGATTGGCTGAGACAATGGTCTTCAAACAATGAGTGAAATATATGTTATTAAATACAACTTTATAGTGACTTCAAGATTGTTTAATATGAGACTATTAGAAAACATTCTGGCTGGCGCCGCGGGTCACTAGGCTAATCCTCCACCTTGCAGCGCCAGCACACCGGGTTCTAGTCCCGGTCGGGGCGCCGGATTCTGTCCCGGTTGCCCCTCTTCCAGGCCAGCTCTCTGCTGTGGCCAGGGAGTGCAGTGGAGGATGGCCCAAGTCCTTGGGCCCTGCACCCCATGGGAGACCAGGAGAAGCACCTGGCTCCTGCTTTAGGATCAGCGCAATGCGCCGGCCGTGGTGGCCATTGGAAGGTGAACCAACGGCAAAAGGAAGACCTTTCTCTCTGTCTCTCTCTCTCACTGTCCACTCTGCCTGTCAAAAAATTAAAAAAAAAAAGAAAAAAAAAAGAAAACATTCTTTTTTTATTTAGGATAAATGAATCAGCGTTCTTTCACATGCTCTCAATACAAAACATATATATTTATTCTTCAGTTCTGAGTATTTTAAACTCTAAATTTATTTTGTGTCATTAAATGTGTATGCACACCACACTTTGGAAAGCTAATTATTTTTCATGGCTATTTTATTTTTAGTAATATTAGAAAATCTCCTTTCTGCCACCCCCTGCACTGATATTTTAAACTACCAATAATGGAAATCGAGTTTGTTTTTTGTAAGTAGGCTGAGAATCTATCTTCAGCCAAAAGATGATTTTCCTAGAATCTTAATTATTATTATTTTTTGTTTTCTTTTTCTTTGAGACTTCAGGCATAAAAATCTGTTCTTGAGTCAATTCTTTTCTACATATTTGGTTTATAATTGCTATATGTATGCAAATTGCCTGCTGTTAACATCCATTATTTTATTTCCTTTAATTTGTGAAACTACATTAAATGCTCTTCCTTATTGAATGCATAGATCACAGAGTCAGATACTGCAAATGACCTCTAAAGTTTATACTCACTGCATTGCACAGCTTCAAGCTACTGTAACATTGCTACATTTCTTTGTCTCCTTAATCTTTGAAAACAAATGTTGATAGTCACATGTATTTAAATATTAAGATAATTCAGTCCTTATTTCATATGTATGCTTGTGATGGAATATAAAGTATAATTGACTTTTGATCCAAGTCATGCCACATATTGCTCAACATCTATGTATGATGCCACAGGTTTCATAGTTAATGTCTTTGAGTCCAATTTTCTTATCCTAAACGAGAGATAGAATTCTGGAAAGGAAGATAGTGTTTTTAAATACTAAACACTGAGGAAAATACAAATATTTTCTCTTTCCTTTCCGATGCCACATCATATCTCAGGACCTTGTTGATACAACTGAAAATTTTATATATATATATATATATATATATATATATGACATACATTATTATCATTTGAGAAGGTAATTAAAAGAAAGTGTTACTAAGCAAAAGGAAACAGTTAAAATATTATAGGAAGTCAAAGTTATGCGCCATCTAGATTTATATGTAAGAGTAAAGAATTATTTAAGCTGAAAGCCTAGAAGATAAAGTCAAAGGAATTTTAAGTAAAGACTAAATATATGTTTAATTTACACACATATGAGCACATATGGTCTTTTTTCAGTATCCACAGGGGATAGGTCTAGGAACTCTGAAACGTTCAGGTACCTTGTATTCCACAAAATGGCATAATATTCACATATAACCTACATATATCCTCTCATATACTTTATGTCTTCTGTAGATTACTTACAACTGCTAGTATAATGTAAATGTTATGTATATAATTGCTGTTATCTTATAGTTATCTTATTTAGGGAATAATAAGAATAGTCTGTATGTTCAATACAGGTTAATCTATTGTGGGCCTAACAGCATAATATAAGAATACGATGTGAAGTGAATGATGTTCAAACAAGTGGAAGAGAAATTGCAACTCCATGCAATGATGGATGGTTATATTACTGTGTGCCTATATATTATTCCATTCATTGGATTCAGCTTTGTTCTTGGTGTGTAAAAATCTTCTGTCAATATTAGGATGAAAATACAAACATGGAAACTATGGATGCCATACAAGAGGGAACTATATATACCACTTGCACACAAATATACATTCTTTAAGGTGATGATTATATACCAGTTAATACAGGTAATAATGATGATTATATACAGTGTAATACAGATAATACTTCTGTAAATTCTTGAGGTGATAAAGAAAAGTAAGTCTTCAGTGTTTTCTCTAAATTGAAGGAGACTAATCCAAAAGTATATATAAGAAAATGAATTCCTGGGGCTGGAGCTGTAAGGCTGCTGCCTGCTGCACTGGCATTCCACATAGGTGCCAGTTTGAGTCCTGGCAGCTTCACTTTCGATCCAGCTCTCTGCTATTGCCTGGGAAAGCAGTAGAGGATTTCCCAGGTCCTTGAGCCCATGCACCTACTTGGGAGACCCAAAAGAAGCTCCTGGCTCCTGGCTTCAGATCGGTTCAGCTCCGGCCATTGCAGCCATTTGGAGAGTGAACCAGCGGGTAAAAGAACTCTCTCTCTCTCTCTCTCTCTCTGCTTCTGCCACTCAAATAAAATAAATAAAAATCTCTTAAAAAAAAACTTCGTTAACAGTTACTATTTCTGCCAAGTCGCATAAAAATTTCCTAGATGTACTTAACTTTCCATTTAATAATTTTCTATTATCTATCTACACTTAAAAAAATCTATTATTTAATGATAATATCAATAATGAAGATTCAGAAAGATTAATAAAATGATTTATGTTCTTTGTTATTACATTTATTCAGTGAAAATTTACTGGGTGTTTAGCTTGGGCCAGGCATGGTTTTAGGTGCTAAGCAGAGACCAAACCTATGTATCTTGACACTCAAATGCTAGTATGCTGATTAAGAAACTTGAAAGTCAGACTGCCGGGGACATTTCTATTCCAATAACTAGTCACTGTTTGCCTTTGGACTTGGTTAATCTCACTCAGTGTTTTCCTCCGGAAAAGAGTAATAGTAGCATCTACTTTCTTCAAATTGTTTATTACCTTATTTAATGTATATAAAGCATTTAGGAGAGTGCTTGTCACATGGAAACTGCTATGAAACTGTAAACTAGCATTGATATCATTACAGTCTAATGGGGAGAAATTACAATTTTACAAATGTATACAATAAAGTGGGATGAGTCTGTTAACTTGATAAATGTTTTTCTAATGGAAGCATTTGCCTCTATTGTAAAAGTATTGTTTCTAAAAGAGAAATAATACCTGCTCTTAAAAAACTAAGGATACGGATGACGAGTGTGCTGTCGAAGTGTGCCTATCCCTGAAAGCTCAGAAGCATCGAGTCCAGCACCACGCATATTCCACTCAGTCCTGGAGATGAGCCATCTGTGTTCCGGATTTATGGCTGAGAGCCTCAGGAACTTCTTAAGGAGTAGTAAAACTTTTTTCACTAAGTTAATTTATTTTAGGGTGTTATGTTTGGCAACATATATACTTACTATGAGAAATTTTTCCTGAGTAAATTATGCTTTCTTTTTAAATGACATAATTGCTATTTTTAAAAAGATTAGCTTTTATCCTGTACACCATCCCAAATATTTATAATCACTGAAATTACCTCACTACTGATATTTCAGAATTCAACAGACATGATCTTTCTTAGGATGATTTCTGTATTAACTTGGATCCAGATAATTGATGTCTCTTTTCAGGGAATTTGATTTGACAATTCCTCTACTGATGAGTCTGATTTGAAGAAGAAGGCTTCCTGAAAGGATGGCATTGGAGTTGCAGATGCCTGGCTTAGTCATAGGGAATGGAGGAAAATATTGTCGCAAACGAGATCTAGAAATATCAAGAATAACTAAATTCAAAACTCTAAGTAGAATATCAAGTATAAAATATTAAATAGGATATCAAACTGAGATAATGAACAATAATGCCAACAAATGGGAATGAGAAAATATGTAAAATGAGAAGCAAGAGACATGCTAAGAAGAGTACAATTTTAAAACAGTGAATTTCAAATATGTAGCAAAGTGAGTGTTGTGGTATTATATAACAACTCTCTATTTGACTTATATATAATAAAATTATATTTCCTAATATAATTTTCATTTGTTGAAAAAGATACTCTTCTATAATGAGTTTTTTTATAACCCTTCAGCACAGGGTGAATATGTACATACTCGCTAAACATGAAATAATTCCTTGAAGATATCATAAATTATGTGATAAGTAATGTATTATGCTGTCACGCTCTGAGGAAAATATTCTGACTCTGTGAGAAATTAGAAGTCAGTGAAGTTTTTAGTTTTATATATTGGAATGTTAGGAGAAAGTACATATAAGGAAGCATACTTTCAGTTGTAGTAATGATTGTTATCTGAGTTGCATTTGGAAATACAAAGAAATCCTGACTAGATTTGGGGTCTTTTGGAAGTCAAACAGGTCAACTGCTGCCAACACCTGTGGTAACCAGTATTCAAAGATGGACTAAGAGTAAATTACATTCACATAAAACATAAATACATTCTTTATCCCAAACAGTGCTTGGATATACGTTCATTTCACTAGTTTTTTTTTTTTTTTTTTACTTTATTTCCTATGTTGCTATGACTAGGCAACATATTTTTTAACAGACAACAAATATTTTACATTTTGTTGTAATGACTAGCACCTCGTGATAATATTTACTAGTAAGTATGATAGTGAACATTTATTTCTTCTTCATTTTAATGGAGGTGCCTCCCATATTTACTCTTAATATAAATTTTTTTTCAACATAACTGCAATGTTATTTTTTTTCAATTGTGAACTTAAACTGACCACTTTAACAAGTAAGGTGGCATTGGTAGATGCCACCTTGATGGAACTGAAATGGAATCCCCTGGCACGTTTCTAACTCTACCATTAGAGGCAAGTCCGATTGAGCATGTGCTGAACTGTACATCTCCTCCCTCTCTTATTCCCACTCTTATATTTAACAGGGATCGCTTTTCAGGTAGTTTTAAATGCATAAGAATAATTGTGTGTTAATTATTCAATGGTATTAAGTAGAAAAAATACTAAAAGGAATAAAATAGTAAGTTGTTCCTCGACAGTCAGGACAAGGGCTGATCAAGTCACCGTTTCTCATAGTGTCCATTTCACAACAGGTTTCCTTTTAGGTGCTCAGTTAGTTGTCACCGATCAGGGAGAACTTATGATATTTGTCCCTTTGGGACTGGCTTATTTTAGTCAGCATGATGTTTTCCAGATCCCTCCATTTTGTGCAATTTTCTTGCAAATGACCAGATATCATTAGTTTTTACTGCTGTATAGTATTCTATAGAGTACATATCCCATAATTTCTTTATCCAGTCTTCTGCTGATGGGCATTTAGGTTGATTCCAGGTCTTAGTTATTGTGAATTGAGCTGCAATAAACATTGAGGTGCAGACAGCTCTTTTATTTGCCAACATTTTTTTAAACTTCCAAACTGTCTTTGAATTGAATATATCTCTTGTAGTTAACATTTTGCTTATTGCATCCTTTAATTATAAATTTTATAGCTTGATAATATGACTCTTCACTCATTTATATTTTGGCAAGTGGAGAACCACTGATAAAAAAATGTTAAAAGGTAGGATCCTAATACAAGTCTAGGAAAAACCAAGCAACCGTGTATAAATGATACAGTATTGTACTCAGGGAGCTGAGTGAGAGTGTACATTTAAGAGTCACTGTTCCTCATCTTTTTCGCCTTAGATTTATGCAATTTGGGCAGCCAGAGTTACTATTCTTTAGGTAGCACAGTGGAAGAGTATTTTCTTTGCAGAATATGAGTAGCCAAAAAAGAAATACCTAAAACTTGTTAGATTGCTTCATCTGCAATGACAAATGTCAACTACAGGCTTCATGGGGAACCCCATAGTTAATAAGGTTTATTATGGGTACAGACACTTTACTTTTCAGTGCTCATTTCTTAAATACAAGAGATAGTAACGATTTTTTTGTACATCTATGAAAATTTGCTAATATAAATGCCAAAGACCACAACTAATGAACAATAAAACATGGACATTGGGAAGAAATAGAGAATCTACAGATGTATGAGCTTTTTAATATCTACTGAAAGATCAGGTTTACTGTGCTCAATTATTTTATCCTTTAATTTTAAGTGATATTTTGGATGTACACTGTTTGTGATTGACTGTCACAAGATTAATGCAGTGAGAAATATTAAAAATGCAATTTCAATCTCAGTAGTATGTAAGCATTGATCAAGAAAAAAGCACTTTCCAAAGATAAGCTAGTGCAGCAATTAAAAAAAAATTGAAATGTCTTTAAATATACAATGATTAACTGAATGATGATAACAGTCAAAATTAAAGATTCTCCTCTCCAGAATTATATTATTTCTATATTTGCTAAATATAGTCTTCCTTAGAATTTTAATTTTGACTGATTATTATTAGTTACTTAATTTTCAGGGATTGTGGACCTATATTAGACTTAGGAAGTTTATCCAAAGTGAATGACACATAAATATCAGATTTATCATTTTAAATATATACAAAATTATATTCATGTAGTTGGATTTATTTAAAAAAAGCAAATATACTTTGCAAAGTCTTACGTCTATTTTTCCATTTATCAATGAATGCTCACATGTCCACCAAAAAGTTCTGGTATTCTCTATATAATGTCTGTTTCCCTCAACTGAATCTTTCTGCTTCCCTTCTGGATATTAAATGAAATTACTTATTTAATGTTTTTATTTTTATTCATTTCACAGAATTCTAGTTAATCTGATAAACATATCCTCATGAGAATTTCATTCTAGATAACCTTTGCCAACTCTTTATTCTGCAGTTCCCCAGGTACCCACTGCTCAGGGGTAAAGGACTCATTCTTTTCTCAAACAGTAATGCAGAAGCCGCTTCTGAAGCATGAATATTTTTCTACTTAGTATTTCACAGATTCCTTTTTAAATGTCTTACCAAATGAAACTTGAATAAGACTATATTATTTCCTCTCTGAAGAGCATTAAGAAATGATACATGTTCCTCATTGAAATTTTAACTCGTTTCAATTCTGAGATCTCTGAAAGCAATTAATCTTTTATTTCATACTCAGAAAAACAGCTTGATGTCCTATAAAAATCCTTGGCATTTTGAATCTTTCTTTTTTCTCCATGCTAAAAGATTGCCACATTGGAATCATTAAATCATTAATAATCAATATTTATTAATACATTAAAATATTTAATTTCCTACTAATAAAGGAAAAACTTACATCTCACTCTATTGCAAGATTTATGTTTTAGCAGACATTGGTAATGGGTGATGCAGGTTCTTGAAAACCTGTTACAAGGATTCGTTTTTTAGTGTAAAAACTCATTCAAGACTGTATTGAAAATACAACACAAACTTGTTGTCAGTGGTTATAAGAAAATATCTGAAATAGGTAATATGTTTGGCAGAAAATAATACAAGATTGCAAAGGGCTTTGTCAAACAATGTTGTCGTAATCATGCAATATGATATACAATTTTATCCTCGACTTTCCTATTGTGTCTAACGTTGAACACTGAAAGCATTTTCACTGTATATATTGTATCTTATTTCTTAAATAAGTGCACACTACCATAGGGCAGTTATAAGCAATTGTCCTTGCCTTCAAAAAGTACATAATCTTTAATGAAATGGAAGGAAAATAGCCCAAAGATGTCCTGAAGCATTCCTTTCCATTATCTAATGAGCTTGAATGGCCATGTATTGGTCTTACCCATCTCTAATTGTGTGTTTTTCTTTCAAGTAAGATTAACATAGCTAAATTTCTTTGCTATTTATTAATATGGGAATATTATATAATAATTTTATATTATATTTAATAATTGCATGTTATATAATATGCAAGATTTCCTTTTTTTTTTTTTTTTGACAGGCAGAGTGGACAGTGAGAGAGAGAGAGACAGAGAAAGGTCTTCCTTGCCGTTGGTTCACTCTCCAATGGCAAGAGCCAGGTACTTATCGTGGTCTCCCATGGGGTGCAGGGCCCAAGCACGTGGGCCATCCTCCACTACACTCCCGGGCCACAGCAGAGAGTTGGCCTGGAAGAGGGGCATCTGGGACAGAATACAGTGCCCCGATCAGGACTAGAACCCGGTGTGCCAGCGCCGCAAGGCAGAGGATTAGCCTAGTGAGCTGCGGCGCTGGCCAAGATTTCCTTTTAATAAAGAGTCAAAAAACATTTCTAATATAAATTTTAGTGATACTAAAAAACAAATGGATAGGAGACAAAGACTTTGTAAAATCCTCAGGTAAAATTAAGTTGTCTTTCTTCCTAGCACCTCAATAAAATACGAAATAGTTTTCATTGATGTGTAAGAATAGTTTGAAAAATCAGACAATCTAATTTAATAGATGCCATTTTGATTGGTGCAATGTGAATTACAGTGTTTCCAGAAAGTGAATTTATTATATTATCAAAAGATAACATATATGTAAGGTAAGCCTAATTGAACTCACTAAGCACATGAAAATAAAAATAAGATAAAGAAAATTAACAAAAATTATAATGAAAAGTTGTGTTGGATGTGGTAATATCTTCATAGGAGTGTTTCAGGCCTACTGCTAGATTCTACTAGTGAAAATAATCAAAATTGCTAACAAAATAATTTTTGTAGGAAGCATTATATTTTCTAACACATGTAATAATCTATCGATAATCTATCTATATATTATCTAAATATCTACCTAGCTAGCATTTACCTTTGGTCTCAAAATAAAGTGAAAAAGGGGATATATACCTACATATTTTATCAGAAGAAATCCATATTATCAATTTATAATTTGTGCTCATTCTTTTAGAGTTATACTATACATCAAAATTTTCATATACAATTATAGTAAACATGTTCTATAGACAAAATTTTTAGGATATAGAAGAACAATGCTAGGTTCTTACCAGCTTACAACAGGGGTAGATGCCTGTCTTCAGCATACATCAAGTGTCTCAAAAAAGAGTATTCTAGAGATTGTGTTTCTACTATCTGATTTTGTGTAGGATTCAAGGAAGCAGTGTTTTTCTTTGAATGGAATTAAGAGGTAATTACGGATAGGGTCTAGGTTGAGGTCCAACAGGTGAAACTACAGTTTGTGAGACGTAACTGTCTTGGAGCACTGGATCTAGTCCAGATACCCTTGTTTTTGATCCCTCTTCTTTCTACTGAATCTCCGAAAGGAACAGAAGATGATCAAATGGTTAGACCCTTGGCACCTATGTGCGAGACAGGATGAAGTTCCTGACCTCTGTCTTTGGCTTCACGTAGCCCAGGCTGTTGCTGTCATTTGGGGAGTGAACCAGAGGGTGAAAGATCTCTCCCCCTCCCTATCACTCTGTCTTTCAAATAATGAATGAATAAACTAAATAAATAAATCTTTTTTTATAGAGGCAAGGATAGTTTCTTGGTTATTTTTACTGTTGTCTAGAAAGCCTTAGGAACTGAAAAGAGCTAAAACAATAGTTGTTATAAAAATACCAATCACTCAGCATAGACAGGGGTTTGTTCCTATATAACTGTGGTTAGTATTAAATATCATTAGTATGCATTTAGTCATGGTTATAAGGCAGCCTTCTTTTTGTCTTTCTCTATCATGAATGTAGAATAATCTTGTCAGGTGATTTTTTTTTTTTTGTATATTGTTTATATTCTACCAGAAAGCATCTTAATCTAATTAGGAGTACAAACCCAGTGCACAGCACAGAGGGTTTACTATTTGTCAGCTTCTGCCTGTCACAAGTTGTTATATGTTTTTCATTGATTTTCTCAAATTTTACTGAAGCCTTTTATTTCACCTCCCTCCTCCATTGTCTTGCTAAAAACTTCCCACAAAGAATGGCATCAAATCCCTGGTATAAAATATGTACACCTGGGATCATCAATCTCTCAGAGACAGCATTTCTCAGGGAGGATTGTGACAATTTACTTTACTGAAAAGTAAAGAGAGATGGAGACATAATGATAAATAAGTCTTAATTTAGACCACTAAGTTTGTGGTACATTGTTATGACAGTGAAAAAGAACTAATACAATGAGCTTTGTACAGCAATATACTATTGATTCACATCTTTATGCGATATGAAGATGTATATTTGTTTCTGTTAAAGAGAGACATTACCATGCAAAATTTAATGGTTTCTTCCTTTAAAATCGCTTATGAATTTCAGGGGAGCAAAACCAATATACAACAAAGAAACTGTCAATATATTCAATTTGGGAGAAACTCAGTTTATATTAATCTAGTAAATGAAAACAGACACAAAGATGAATATTTAACATAGCCTTTGTATACTATCTTTAAAACATAGTGAAGAAAAAAGAGATTTTGCTAGTGCATTTAGAAAATAATAAAATTTTTGGAAACTTACCTTATTTCATTTCTGGACTTGACCAGTGAGCCAAAGTACATGTCACAATTCTGATAACACTTAGATTTGTATTTTGAATTGTTAAAAGGAATGCATTCTTGAACAAGTGTTCCCCTATTATTTTTAGTGTAATTAATTCACTTTAAGTGCAGATATTGAATGTGGTATATAAAGGTAGTTACATTGATGAATTTAAATGGCATTTCTGAAATTCATGAGGTATAACTTATTTATATTTGAGAAACTGTATTCAGTTTCATTGATGGAAAATATTTTAAAGACGGGATAAAAATCAAAGTACACTGAGAATAAAGTGGGACTGCGAGGTCAATCTGTTTTTTCTAAATTACATTTCAAAGAAAATTGCAACTAAACATAAGAGCAACTAAAGTAATAAAAAGGTTTCTGGTTTCAAAATTCCAGATCATCTGACAATGTTAAAATTATATATTTATTTCAAGACTTTTCTGTCTCACATTAGCATTCATCTCATATCTCTGCTCCACATTTTTATTTTTATTTTTTATTTATTTGAAGGGCAGTGATACAGAGAGAAAAGTGTAGAGACACAGAGAGACAAGTTTCTTCCATCCATTGGTTCACTCCCCAAATGGCTGTAATGACTGGGGTTTGAGCTGGCCAAAGCCAGGAACTAGGAGCTTCTTCTGGTCTCTCACATGGGTTCAGGGGCCCAAGAATTGTCACCTTCTACTGCTTTTCCAGGCACATTTGCAGGGGGCTAGAATGGAAATAGAGCAGCCGGGAATCAACCAGTGCCCATATGCATTCTGGCACTGTAGGTGGCACCTTAATCCACTGCACTACAATGCCAGCCCAGCTCTATGTATTTAATGGTGGACTCTACTTGTTGATTTTTTTATATGCTAGGTTTTACTTCTTCTAACAGTATATTATAATAAAACTTATTATTTCGTTGACAGAAAGGAATGCTATGTTTTGCCTTCTATAATAGTTTTAATGCCCTCATTAACACTTTATGCAAAGCAGAAATGATTTGGTAAACTAATCAAAGAAAAAGCCAGTGGAATATATTATGATAGAATGCTACAAAAGATGTTCAATATGTTACCTGGATTTATGAAATATAAGATCTAAATTAACAGACAAAATGACAAGAATGAAAGGCAAGATGTTCATGATAGTATGCTGTCAAATACCACTACCAGAACTTGCTTCATTTAATTTCTTCATAACCTAATGACAGGAATTATGTATCACTTACTATTTTCAAAGCTTCCTCAGTAAACCAGAAAAGTAATGAACAGTTCTTTTGACCCTGGACCCACAAATAATAGTGATTATCTGCACTATTTAGCTCAAAAAGAATTGGACACTGTTGTTGTCCATTACTTCAACCATGGTATTTGATAATCTACACATACAAATCTGAAGATCATTGAACCTTAGAATGCTTCATATGGGCTTCATTAGCCTTAAATGAATAGTTGAGTCTATGTGCTAATTTTCTATTACCTACCTGTCTGAAACTTATCTAAGTGCCATTTGTTGAAAGAAGACCACGTTGATTTTATCTGCTGGCAACAGATAATAACTGAAAGAATTCAGTTATTTTGGATGTGTATATATTCACTTGATTGAACAGACTACCAGAGGAAAAGGTACATAATTATTTCATAATGTAGACGTCCGAAATTTGCTAAACTGTTCTTTGTTCTGTTGTCCTGTTTTTGGTAAATAATTTGCCATGATTGTAAAAATGATAGAGATTTTCTTTATGTTCTCGCAGCAATTATGAGAATGTTTTTAAAAAGGTGAAAATGATTTATTTGGGAAAGTCCAGGCATATGAATACATACAAATTTTAATAAGCTTCATTATACACATTAATTTGAAAAGCCTAAAATAATAATATATTTACATACTCCCACCACAATTCCCTTAGTCCTATGGAGTTTATTTCTGTTATTCTCTATAAGCCAACCAGTTCCTTGTTGTTAGCAAAAATCTAGTGTTACATATTCAGTCTCCAGATTCTGAGATTTCTCCAGATTTTTTTCACTATGTTTAGTTTTGAATTTTACTTTTCCCAATTATAATAGAGAAATAACCATAGGAAACTTCATTTCTGTAGATACATTCTAATTGGTATTGGTGGAGGGATCTAGCATTACCAATTATAAAACCATCTTTTCTTAAAAAGCAGATTTATTTATTTTGAAACAGTTAGCGAGAGCGAGCGAGAGAGCAAGAGAGAGATCTTCCATCTGTTGCTTCACTCCTCAGATGGCCAAAAGGGCTGGGCTGGACCAGGCCAAAGCCAGGAGTCAGGAGCTTCATCACTGTCTCTCATATGGGTAATAAGGGCCTAAACACTTAGGTCATCTTCCTCTGCTTTTCCCAGGACATTAGCATGGAGATGGATTAGCAGTAGAGCAATTAGGACAGGAAATAGCACCCACATGGATGGCACCATTTCAGGCAGTGACTTTGCCTGCCACACCACAATGACAGCCCCTAAAACATCTTTTACATATCAGAAACTGATTAAACAGACATGTTGCCTAGCTACTATACATACATATATATGTATATATATACATATATATATACTATACATATATATATATATATATGACTGAGGCAATATTGTTTTACAATATATTACACACCAGGAAAGTCAAACCTAAATATCAAAATACATACCAATGATGAAACTGATCCTTTCTCAATTCAGTTGCCAAATAGGCACATAATTTAATCAATAGAATCTGGATGGGTAAGTAATCCATAGATGCAAGAATGTACCGTTACCTCCAGTAAGATACAATAAATGGCCATCAAGGAAGTTTTTTGTTTAAAATAAATATATAGCAGGCTAATTTTTAAAAGATTTATTTATTTATTTGAAAGACAGAGTTACAGAGATACAGGAGAGAGAGAGAGAGAGAGAGAGAGAGAGAGAGAGAGAAAGTCTTCCATTCGCTAGTTCATTCCCTAAATGGCTGTGATGTCTGGAGCTGTGCCATTCCGAAGCCAGGAGCTTCTTCCAGGTCTCCCGCATGGACGCAAGGGCCCAAGGACTTGGACCATCCTCTACTGCTTTCCCAGACCATAGCAGAGAGCTGAACCAGAAGTGGAGCAGCCAGGGCTCGAACTGGTGGCCATGTGGGATGCTGGCAACGCAGGTGGTAGCTATACCCATTATGCCACAGTGCTGGCCCCATTAAGAAGGCTCTTGACAACCACTGTGAGCAGTGTACACTGTCTGTAAAACCACATAAAGCTGCAGTATGGTGGGTCAATCAGAAGAGTAACTCCTTTCTCTATCAATCCCTCCATATACTCCCACAAAATGCTAGTTATGATCAGAAAAGTGACTGGGCATCACATTTCTTACTTTTGAGTTTTGACTTTACTTCTTACTCTGTGGCTTTGAACCATATATTTAACATGGCAATACTTCCGTTTCCTCATTTTTAAAATTTAAATAGTAATAACGCATAGTCATCGTTAGTATTATCATCTTCTTGGGTAGACATGAAAAATACATAGAATAGTATCTGTCCCATGATAAATTCACACACATGTTAGCCATTGTTCAATTATGAGTTATTAAATGAGTGTTAGATATAGTAGAAAATTAGACATTATTAATTGCATTAATAAAGATGACAATTTTATCAAGAGTAAAGGATAGCAAAAACATTGGATCAATGAAAAGCCTTTTAAAACTCAGAACATCTGCATGATGCGCTAGATTTTAAGAGTATGTTTTTCTAGCTAATAATATTCTTTGACGAATTCTCATTGGATTGACGCTATTTTGCAAGTTTTTCAAGAAAAATAAAGTAAGAATTTTAGTGTGTCCTTAGTTTTGATACTTCATAGAGAATTGGAAAGCAGGAAATGTTATATGTAGTATTTGCAATATTTGACTGTAAAGAAGTGTGGTTCCCGAGGATGCTATGCCCAGCAACAAACATGTAAGATAATTGAGAAGCCTTTTCATGACTGTAAAATATCAAATACAAGGTTAAAACAGCCTTGAATAATTAGGGCTTCAGGTATAGCAGGAGTTTTGGAACTAACCAAAAAGTGTCTTTTCATGGAATTAGAAATTAAGTAGTAGGACAAATGCCATGGAGGGATGAAATTTTAACATATTAGGACAGAGAAAAATATCTTTAATCTCTCTTTTAGTTTTATTTATTTCAAAGTTAAGATATATTATAAATTTCATACATTCTTGGGAAAAAGCAAAAATGAATATATTCATGTGAACTAATAATTTAAGATGGCTATTTCATGTAGTTACATCAAAATAAATCAATAAACAATTATTTTTACACAACTTCATCCTCCTTTGAATACCACTATTAATCTTGAATTAATTTTCTCATGAAATTGTTATAACAAGTACAATATTATTGGTTTTTATATCCTAAATCCCATTTTAAAAAGTATAAAGGGCAATGAGAAATATATTCCCAACAAATCAATATTAGGGAAACAGATTAAACCATATTTCATTTAAACAGCCAAATAACAAGATTGACTATTCCATGCTAGAGTGCAAACAAATCTTCAATAATGAGTAACACAAAATAGTAAATTTTGCCTGTTTGCATTCTTGTGTTCAAAATCCCTTTTATTATATGTTCAATCATTTCATTACTAAAAATTTCATATGCAGACTATGAAACCCAAATGCAAAGAGATGACTATCCTATAATGTTTTCTAGTTGATAATTGCATTTTCCTGATGCTTCAGTATTGCATAAAATGCATCCCCTCTTTCCCTCTAAATATTCAATGGGTCTTAAACTCAAAATTTATTTATATATGATTTCTTCTTGAGTTGTTTCACCTATTAGGCTTCTGCTGGTAGATCCCACCTGCAAGCTCCAGGTTGCTGTATCGTATGAGAAAGTGATAAATAATCTCACTAGAAGGCCTTACAGTAACTTCAAGTTGTGTAGTTTCAAAGCAAACCTAATGTTCTTCCTTTTATTCTAACGTTCATCCTTAATTGTTACACTGCTTATAATGTATGCAGTATATTTTAGTTCTTCCACATAAAATATGCATGGATGAATGAATGATTACAAAAACAAGATTCATACCACTAAAAAAGATTAAAAGAAATTTTGAAAATCAAGAGTTTTTCAAGTAACTTTTTTAGTATAATTTCATGTTTCTGATAATGTACCATTTCCCACTCCCTTGTACTCATTTTCCTACAAGTTGCACTTCAGTCAACAGATGGGCCAGGTAGAACTAGAAAGACTGGACTAAATATTATGAATAGTTCAGATAATGAGTAGACTGAAGGTTTTTATTATTATTATTATGAAATTTTTAAGGGTGATGGCCGGCACCATGGCTCACTTAGTAAATCCTTCCCCTGTGGAGCCGGCACCCCGGGTTCTAGTCCCAGTTGGGGTGCTGGGTACTAGTTCCGGTTGCTCCTCTTCCAGTCCAGCTCTCTGCTGTGGTCCGGGAGGGCAGTGGAGGATGGCCCAAGTGCTTGGGCGCCTGCACTTGCGTGGGAGACCAGGAGTAAGGACCTGGCTCCTGGTTTCAGATCGGTGCAGTGCCAGCCGTAGTGGCCATTAGGGAAATGAACCAACAGAAGGAAGACCTTTCTCTCTGTTTCTCTCTCTCACTGTCTATAACTCTACCTGTCAAAAAAATAAAAATAAAAAAGGGTAATTATAAAAAATAAAAATAAGTACATTTAGAAAATCCAGATCAAAACCAGATAGTAATCTCTCTTCATGACCATAATCCTAGATTTTATTTTGATTAAGGCAAATGATTGCAGAAAAGAGAGAGAAGAAAAGAAAGAAAACCTCTTAAGTTACAGCTTCCATTCTACAGCATATGGAAATTCCTCTGTACATTTTCCAAATCAATACCTGCACTTCTGTGCCAGAGCTGTGGCTCACTTGGTTAATCCTCCACCTGCAGCACTGGCATCCCTTATGAGCGCCAGATTCTAGTCCTGGTTGCTCCTCTTCCAGTCCAGCTCTCTGCTGTGGCCCAGGAGGGCAGTAGAGGATGGCCCAAGTGCTTCGGCCCCTGTACCAGCATGGGAGACCAGGAGGAAGTACCTGGCTCCTGGCTTCGGATTGGCGTAGCTCCAGTCGTGGTAGCCATTTTAGGGGGTGAAGCAACAGAAGGAAGATCTTTCTCTCTGTTTCTATCACTGTCTAACTCTATCTGTCAAATAAAAAAAAAAAAGATAAAAAAATTCAAATACCTGCACTTCATATTCAATTTCTTTGGAGAGATAGCAAGATCCTAAGTATAGTTAGCTGAAACTTATAGTATTTAATAGAAATCCTCAATTTAAAACTCTTGGAATCTTAGTCCAATTCATGGGCACTAGTTAATCATATTGTGCATGATCAAGATGGGAGATCACATGATTCTGAGTGAACAATCATGAGGAATATGTATCATAAATGCCCCATGATGTTTCCTTAATCTCTAAAAAACAAAACTCAAAAAAAAACTTACTTTTTCAAAATTTAATTGTACCTTCCCTGAAACTTCAAATATCTAACAGTGTATTTGGATGTTTTTTAATAGTTATATGTTTTAGATCACATTGAACTTGGTAACTAACTACAGTATGAGATGATATTATTACCATCAATAAAACAGAATAATGTATTTTAATTTATTTTCCTGTTATATTCATTCATAGAGTTCTATGACAGATAGTAATTCCTTCCATGCATTTTCTTTTTTTTTTGTTTTTTTTTTTTTAAATCTTTTTATTAATGTAGAAAGAACAGATCCCATATAGTTCACAGATACAATTCCAAGAAGATAACCATACATGCTTTTCTCCCTCAATTTCCCCTGCTGCCTGAAGTTTTTAATTACCCGGATAAGAAAAAGATATCAGTAGTTTGAGGATAAAAAAAAGAGACTAAAATTTCCTATACAATTTCATAGATAGTAAAAACTTAATATAGTAAGAAAAAGCATGGAATATTCCAAGTGGGACATCAGTTTCAGTTACTATGGGTTCAAGGTATAAAGGCTGTCAAGTGTGAAGTTCATTTATGAGCCAATTCAGAAAGATCTAGAAGGAATTAAGATGGACTTGAAATACCTTGGAAGGAATGTCATGGGCAAGGCATGAGATTACAACTGATGAAGAAATTTTTTATCACACTTGTGGGAAGAGAGAGCAACATCTGATGATCGTGGGAAACAGTGGTAGAGTTAGGTAGGACGATATATGACATAAACTGTACAGATAAAAATGTATAAATAAGAATAAGATCCAATTACTAGGGAATTTGAAGATAAGCTGTGGAGGAACATTGAAAATTGAAGTAAAAACACCATTAAGTTTTGAAAATGGGTTGACAAATTTAAAGTAAGACTTATAATAGTAATTGTAGTTATTTATTGAATATTTTGAGTCAGGGACTGTGGTTACAATATTTCTAGTATTAAAATTAGGATTATTGATCTTCTGTAGAGACAGAAAACTGAAAACAGTTCAATGCATAAACAATGGAATTAAATTCAAACACAAGTTTTTTGAAGTGTGGATATATACATTTTCAATTTTATTTTTTTAAGATTTATTGTATATATTTCAAAGGTACAGTTATAGCGAAAGAGAGAGAGATAGAGAGTTCTCCCATCCACTGGTTCATTCCCGAAATGGCTGCAAAAGCCAGGGATGGACCAGGCTGCATCCAGGAGTCCAGAGCTCCTTCCAGATATCCTGCAGGGGCCCAAGTACTTGGGCCAAATTCTGCTGTTTACTCAGGTACAATAGCATGGAACTGGATTAGAAGTGGAGCAGCCAGGTCTCAACCTGGTACCAATATGAAGTGCTTTCATTGCATGCAGTGGCCTACTGATTATACCAGAAAGCTGACCCAACACTTTCCAATTTTAAACATTACTTCTTATCAAACATAAGGTTATATGTCTGATGAATTAGGCAACAAATTCTTATAAATTAAGAGAAATGTATAAACAGGCAATGCCATGGCTGAGAAAGAACTTCTAAGATCAATCCCATTCACAATAGCCACAAAAATAATCAAATACCTTGGAATAAACTTAACCGAGGACGTCAAAGATCTCTACAATGAGAATTACAAAACATTAAAGGAAGAAATAGAAGAAAGTACCAAAAAATGGAAAAATCTTATATGCTCATGGATTGAAAGAATCAATATCATCAAAATGTCCATTCTCCCAAAAGCAATTTATAGATTCAATGTGATATCAATCAAAATACCAAAGACATTTTTCTCAGATCTGGAAAAAATGATGCTGAAATTCACATGGAGACACAGGAGACCTCAAACAGCTAAAGCAATCTTGTACAACAAAATCAAAGCCAGAGGCATCACAATACCAGATTTCAGGACATACTACAGGGCAGCTGTACTCAAAACAGCATGGTACTGGTACAGAAACAGATGGACAGACCAAAGCAACAGAATAGAAACACCAGAAATCAACCTGAAAATCTACAGCCAACTTATATTTGATCAAGGATCTAAAACCAATTTCTGGAGCAAGGACAGTCTATTCAATAAATGGTGCTGGGAAAACTGGATTTCCAAGTGCAGAAGCATGAAGCAAGACCCCTACCTTACAACTTACACAAAAATCCACTCAACATGGATTATAGATCTAGGTAGACTGACATGCCACCCGCGCCTGCCATACCGCCCACAGCTGCCCGCGTGAACCTAAGTCCTCCTCCTCGCCCAAGGCCCATGCTGTGGCTGGTGCCAATGCCCGGCCAGGGGCCTGGCCAAAAAAAAAAAGAAGATCTAAATCTAGGACCCAACACCATCAAATTATTACAGAACGCTGGAGAAACCATGCAAGATACAGGCACAGGCAAAAACTTCTTGGTAAGGAACCCAGAAGCACAGGCAGTCAAATCCAAAATTAACAGTTGGGATTGCATCAAATTGAGAAGTTTCTGTACTGCAAAAGAAACCTGAATATAACCCTACCATACAACCCAGCCATCCCACTCCTTGGAATTTACGCAAAAGAAATTAAATTGGCAAACAAAAAAACTGTCTGCACCTTAATGTTTATTACAGTGCAATTCATAATAGCTAAGACCTGGAATCAACCTAAATGCCCATCAACAGAAGATTGGATAAGGAAATTATGGGACATGTACTCTATAGAATACTATACAGCAGTCAAAAACAATGAAATCTGGTGATTTGCAACAAGATGGAGGAATCTGGAAAACATCATGTTGAGTGAATTAAGCCAGTCCCAAAGGGACAGATATCATATGTTCTCCCTGATCGGTGACAACTGACCGAGCACCAAAAAGGAAACCTGTTGAAGTGAAATGGACACTATGAGAAACGGTGACTTCATCAGCCCTTGTAATGAATGTTGATGAACAACTTAATGTATTATCCCTTTTAGTTTTTTTATCGTTGTTGTTCTACTTAATACTATTGATTGAACTCTGTAATTAACACACATTTATTCTTAGGTGTTTAAATGTAACTTAAAAGTGATCCCTGATAAATATAAGAGTGGGAATAAGAGAGGAAGGAGATGTACAATTTGGGACATGCTCAATAGGACTTGCCCCAAATGGTAGAGTTAGAAACGTGCCAGGGGATTCCAATTCAATCCCATCAAAGAGGTATATACCAATGCCATCTCACTAGTCCAATTGATCAATTTCAGTTCACAATTGATCATAATGATAGGACTAAGAACCAAAGGGATCACATAAACAAGAATAGTGTCTGCAAATACTAGCTGATAGAATAAAAAAAGGGAGAGAACAATCCAACATGGGAAGTGGGATACACAGCAGACTCATAGAATGGCAGATGTCCTAAACAGCCCTCTGGCCTCAGAATCAGCCATTCAGGCATTTGGATCTGGCTGAAGAGCCCATGGGAGTATTTTAGGCATGGAAAGCCAAGACACTCTGGAAACAAACAAACAAACAAAACCAAAACCCTAAATGAAAGATCTCTGGGAGTCAGATCCCTGTGGAAAGAACGGGTCTTCAAAGAAGGAGGTACCTTTCTCTGAAGGGAGGAGAGAACTTCCACTTTGACTATGACCTTGTCTAAATAAGATCAGAGTTGGCGAACTCAAAAGGCCTCCATAGCCTTGGCAACTCATGACAAGAGCCTAGAGTGATTACTGACGCCATAAACAGGAGTGTCAATTTGTTAAGTCAACAACAGGTGTCACTGGGCACTTACTCCCCATGTAGGGCCTCTGTCCTTAATGTGTTGTACTATGTGAATTAGTAGTAGTACTCAAACGGTACTTTCTACTTTGTGTTTCTGTGTGGGTGCAAACGGTTGAAACCTTTACTTAATATTTGCTAAATTAATCTTCTTAATATAAAGATAATTGAAAATGAATCTTGATGTGAATTGGATGGGAGAGGGAGCGGGAGATGGGATGTTTGCATGTGGCAGAGTTGTTATGGGGGGAAAATCCACTGTATTCCAAAAGCTGTTCTTTGGAAATTTATATTTGTTAAATAAAATTTTTAAAAAATATAATAAAATATGAGGGATCGCTAAAAAATTATATTCCTGATGGAATATTCTATGGCATAAATTTCTTATATTTAAAGAGTAAATACCATATTACCAAATATAGAATGAGTTCTACTGATTCCTTTGCCTATGTTATGAAATTCTATACAAGCACACATATTAGTTATTATAGATTTTCATATTGAAAAATCATTTGTTTTTCATATATGTTTTAGTATCACTTAACTACAGCTACTATATCTCATCTCTTAGTGCTTAAAATGTAGTTTCCACAAATGAAAGGTCAGTTCTATCATAAAGACACTTGTAAGTGTTGACTTTCATTGCCACCTTAGATCAGAAGGTAAATTCTTCAGTATGAGACAGTCCTAGCTTTAAGTCACTCTGTTCTCTTTTTCCTGTAAAGAGAATTGGACCAATCCATATTTGCATCTCAAAAGGAATTTTATGGTCCTTTTCCTTTAAAGGAAACGCAAGAGCAAGCCACTGTTTTGATCTCTTTTTCATAGGCTCAATGTTTTTGTCATAGTTCTCAGAATTTTATATTCTTTTCTTATTAAAATTAAAGACAAAACTATGTTCCTGTCCCACCAAAGCATGAGGCAAAGTTTCAAGAGAGAAGGAGAAGGAGAGCACTCTATTGCTTATTTCATCTAGATACTTCTCTCTCTCTCTTTTAATTCTCTCTCCTTTTTTTAATGTATTTAAGTTATACAACTTTCAGGCATTTCATATACACAGATTAGGAGCATAGTGTAATTCCCATCCTACCTCCCTCCTGTCCATGCTCCAACCCTTCTTCCTCTTCCCTCCCCCATGCACACTTGTAATTTTTACAAAGATCTATTTTCAGTTTGCTGTGATCATGTAGTTTAACCCTATACTAAGTAAATACTTCAGTAAATAGTATGAAGGAAAAAACATTGCTCCTCAATAGAAGAGACAAGGGCTGTAAATAGTCATAGGAACTTAAAATGTTTATTTCACTCCAATATATTACAATTTAAGCACTTAATTAGTTACTCCAGATCAGGGAAAATGTGATATCCGTCTTTTGTGGACTGGCTTATTTCACCATGTGTAATGGTTTCCAGTTGCATCCATTTTGTTGCAAAAGACAGGATTGCATTTAGGTCTTTGATCCATCTTGAGTGGATTTTCGTGTGTAAGATAGGGGTCTGGTTTCATACTTCTGCATGTGGCGATCCAGTTTTCCCAGCTCCATTTGTTAATGAGATTGTCCTCGCTTCAGGGATTAATTTTAGCTCCATTGTAAAAAAAAAAAATAAGTTGGTTGTGGATGTGTAGATTGATTTCTGGAGTTTCTATGGTGCTCCATTGGTCTACATGTCAGTTTTTATGCCAGTACCAGGCTGCTTTGATTATAACTGCCTTGGAGTATGTCTTGAAATTTGGTTTTGTGTTACCTCTCACTTTGTTTTTGTTGTATAAAATTGCTTTAGCTATTTGGGATCTATATTTCTATTAATCTTTTCAAGAATATGAAGAGAGTGTGGTATCTGAAGGAAATTGCCTCTAAGCCCATCTCAAAGGTAGATCTGTGTGAAAGAACAAAAGGAACAGCCTAAACTTGGAATGAAAATGATCTAAGTGAGCTAAGATAATTGAGTTATCCTATGTATAATCCCTTTAAAGTTGCCACTAAAGCTACCTGTTCTAGGATATAAATCCACATATATACTTGGCATTGACTCATTTCAACAATACTGTTGCTTGGATGCCTGATAAAGTGTGAAATGGAACAAAAGAAATTAAACTTGCACTCCCGAAAGAGGTTGGACCATGGAACTAACACATATTACTTTTGCTATTATGGCTGAAGAAACAATTCTGGGTGACTGGATGCCATTTATGTCTTTTCCATTTTTTCTTTTGATTAAATGGAAATAATTTGATTTAAATGGAAACAATTTACAAAGTTTAATAATATTATTTCTTTCACATCACTTTATCTTACAGATTTGATATTAGTAGGCATCTTGAAATATAATTTGGCCTATAATTAGACACTTTCTATTTAAATATATTATTGGATATTTTCCTGCAGAAGTATACTTTAATTTTCCTGCAATAATTTTGAATGTCAATAGAAATTTTTCATACTATTTGTATATCACAGTAATTTCAGAATGTAGCCCTCAATAAATTCCTATTTCCCTTTTTTGTAACCTAACCCATAATATTGATATCAAAATATTGAGATATCTTTCTGATATCACAAGAGTCACCTTGTATTTCAGATAAACTTTTGAAGTCAATGACTCTGTGTAACTTACCTTCCTAGAAAGAGGTATGACAAATGAGAAATGAGACAAGACAGTAATTAAGGCAGTCTTTCATTTTACTGTCATTGGCAGTTAAATGTGACAGTTACAATGAATACTTCATAACAAGCTGTTCTCTAGACAGTGAGATTGACGTTTGTAAATAGTTTAAATAGAGTAAGGGTTTCCTGATTGGATGACTGATAAATGAACCATAAAACTTATCCCAATGATACCCTTGTGCTCTCAATGTTGCCCTCTGTGATACTAGTGCTAATCTTGATTGAAGAATGGGAGTGAAGTTCTCCTCACGCTGTAAACAATTCAATGATGCAATGCCTCAATGCACTGAGGTCCACAGAACCTTTTTACTTGTTTTTACTATCTTATAATTAGCTAAAAATGAATGCAGAGCCCTCTTAAGAACCTCCAAATTTTGTTTTCTTATTCATAATGTGTTTCTTCTCTCCGATGCCTCTGTACACTATTATAACTTACTCACTACTCTGGAATCAAAATGAATAAGAATATAACCTAGAAAAATTGCCCCCAAGTTTATGCTTTCAGGTCCATGGAATTGTGGGAAGGACAGAAGCAAAGTGATAGAACAGAGAGGTCAAGAATTCACAGCAAAAAATTTAGCAAAGAAAGGTAATAAACATTCTGTAGATTTTACTCTTAGAGATAGAGTTTCTTGAAGGGGCTAATTGAATCATTATATTTAAGTGAGTTGTACATGGGGCCGGCGCTGTGGCTCAGCAAGTTAATGCCCTGGCCTGAAGCGCCAGCATACCATATGGGCGCCAGTTCGAGACCCGGCTGCTCCACTTCCAATCCAGCTCTCTGCTATGGCCTGGGAAAGCAGTAGAGGATGGCCCAAGTCCATGGGCACCTGCACCCACGTGGAGAAACCTGGAAGAAGCTCTTGGTTCCTGGCTTCCGACTGGTGCAGCTCCGGCCATCACAGACAATTGGGGAGTGAACCATTGGATGAAAGACCCCTCTCTCTCTCTGCCTCTCCTCTCTCTGTGTAACCTCTGACTTTCAAGTAAATAAATAAATCTTAGAAAAAAATTATTAAATGAGTTGAACAATGTATATGGAGAAATCAATTGCGTGTCACTCTTTGGGTACTGAGGATACAGCACATGTTAAACAGATACATTCTGCCTGCATTGGATTTGTAATCTAATGTGGAAAGACAAGTTTCTGTGATTTTAATATAGTTTAAATGTGTTCCTAGAATTTTCATGTTTTGGAAGCTTGGATCTCGGTGTGGCATATTAAGATGGTAGAAATATTAAAAGGTAAGATGTAAGAAGTAGAAGGGGTTAGGAGGTTGTTGGGGGTGTTGCCCTTAGAAGGGATTATTGTGGTTCATGTGGACCTCAGTTAGTTCCCCTGATAATAGCGTATCATAAAATAAGAAAGACTAATCCCTCTACAGTTCCTAGTTTCCTGTCTACCCAGGTGGTGTTCTCCCCTATACTCTCTTTTGCTTCTACCATGATGCCTTCCACCATGAGGTCATCACCAGAGCTAAGAAAAAGCCAGTGCCATGTCCTTGGACTTCAAAATGGTGATCTAAACAAGTCCCTTCTAC